>NW_005842115.1:2041985-2050664 GCF_000455745.1 Alligator sinensis | reverse complement strand
GAGCAGGAAGAGGTTGCACATACCTTAGAGCACACTTCAGAGTACCCAGACAACAAAGGGAAATGGAAAATAGTGTATAGCAGGAAATAAAAACCCCTGTGGAGGGAGATAATGAATCTTTGAGAGAGCAGCATAACCCAGGCTGAAATAATCCTTGGCAATAGAACTAGAGCAAATCCCAACAGTAGCAATGACATCATTGATGAAGCTGGAATGACAGGGTGTGAATATGATTAGGGGGAAAATTATGCATTATTACAATAATAAACTAAGTTCTACCATTTGTTTCTACTCCTCCTTTAGAGTAGAGTATCTCTTTGGAAAGGTAGCCCTACTTTACTTCTCTCCCTGAAGAACGCATCCCCAGTTGCCTAACTGATACAGAGATCAAGAGAATGGTAAAAAGCACTGCTTCTTACAACCGTTGTGATGTAGCCAAAGTGACCTTTACCAAGAATGCCACTACAAATCCTGAAGTAAAAGAGCACCTACAAGGTAAGCCATAGCACTTGTCCCTATTTATCTCTGCAGAAAGTGAGATTTGGTCAGTGAGGAGATGCAATTTTATCATGATACTAGCCAATATATTAAGCATCAGTTATTGTATGTATCCCCTGTACAAAAAGGGCCACATGGGAAATTATTAGTTGAACTGGAAAATGCAGAGATGAGCAATGAGTTGTAAAGTGGATACGGTATGCAACAATGGGCTGTGCTGAAAGTGAAACTATAAAGCTGGGGGGATTGGTTTTGGGATTGATGTTAATACTTTGATCAATGACCTTAGCCCCAAGAGAAGGAGCTTTCTATAGAAATGTGACTGCTGACACCAAGTTGGGCAGCATCACCAACAGAGGAAGATAGGGATATCATACAGGACTAAGTGGATGACCCCAAGGACTCAAGTAATAGAAATAGGATAAATGTCACCCACATTGCATATA
Organism: Alligator sinensis; assembly: GCF_000455745.1. Lineage (NCBI taxonomy): Eukaryota > Metazoa > Chordata > Crocodylia > Alligatoridae > Alligator > Alligator sinensis. Next base: position 2,049,720 of record NW_005842115.1, on the reverse strand, counting down.
TTTTGTTCACATGGCATTAAGGTCAGGCATTGAGGGAATAATAAAAAGAATCTGTCATACCGTAGGTTCATCAGCAGAAAACAGAGGAGAAGGAAAAAACCCCAGATGTATTACCACATGATAGCCAATATGTTGCAGCCAATAAAGTAACCTGATTTAGTCCTAGGCTGGATCAAGCAAGGTATTATAGATGTGGGGAAACACTGGTACCATAGTACAAGGCGCTAGTGAAATCCTGACAGGAATACGGTGTATATTTCTGGTTAGCCATGTTAAAAAAAAATCATTAAAACCAGAATGGCTAGAAGGGAGGACTAATAGGGTGATGAGAGAAATGGACTGCTTTGTAATGAGAGGCGACTAAAAGAGGTTGGCATTGGTGACGCGTCGGGGGTGCATGTGGGTACACATGCACCCCTGAGATCGACCACTGCTGATGCTACTGGTGGCGCCTGTGGGAATCACCACTTGCTCCCGCTCTCCTAACCTTGCTGCTGACACTGCCAGCAGTGTCTGCAAGTGGTTGCCAATTGCTGGTCACCGCTTGCCACCGCCCTCCCCACCACCACCAACACCACCGCAGCTACCTGTGGAAGCTCCCCGCTCACCGCCACCACCGCCTGCAGGTGGTCGCCATGCCCCCCCTAGCCTCGGGGGGAACACAACATTCACGGAGCCTGGCTTATGTCTAACAAAACGAAGGTGGAGGGGGGTATGACTGCTCTCTATAACCACATAAACACCAAGCAATGAGAAGAAATATTTCAGCTAAAGGGCAGTGTTGGCACACGAGGAAATGGGAATCAACTGATGAGGCACAGATTTAGGCTGGAAACTAGAGGAAAGTTTCTAACTATCTGAAGAGGGAGGTTCTAGAATAGGTTTCCAATCAGAGTAGTGGGAGCAAAAAAGCCCTCCAAACCCAAAATCTTAAAGAGCAGTAAGCTTATGAAAGAGCTTATAGAAGGTGGCCACCATGAATCACAGGGTCCCTCCCAGTCCCGTGTTCATCTGTAGTGAGCAAAGTATGGCCTAGTGCAGAATGCCGTCACGAAGTCTCCGCTTATTTTTGAGAGCTTAACTGGGATTTAAGCAATGCTTACACCTTCAGTTGCACACACAGCACGTATCCGGTTTCTGTCTATTCTTCAGGGTCCTCCTTCCATTTGAAGGTGCCCGTTTACATTTACCTAATATAATTAAACAAAAAACAATTGTTCTACCTAGTACTGTATTTATTGGCATACCACACACACCCTCCCCCAAAAACCAGCCCTCCAAAATTGGGGTCTGTCTTAAGCAGGTAAGCTATCTTTCTGCATCAGAATTAAAGCACACAATGGGTGCGGTGTAGCGGGTCCATCATGGCTGCTATGGGTTGTGCTTCGCTCCCAGGCCAGGAGGGAGAGGACACATGGTACATGAGTAAATCTGGTATTTAGCTCAGGTTGTATATGCTTCTTTCTCAGGACCTGTCCCAAAGCTTCTCCAACATCTCTCCAATAAAATATAACACATGATCTGAGACAGAAAGGCTCGGAAGCAGCTTTACTTCTTGCATACTCCCCAGACTATCATGCCTCTAAAACTACTGCTCCTTAGGAGGTCTCCTACAGTTTAGTCAAAGCCCTTTTGATTTGCCTGTAATGACAGGATTTTCTAACGTCTGAGCAGTATCTGTGTTAAAGCCAATCATCTCAAACATCATTCCTAGGTCTAGCATCTCTTCTCTGCCATAGGAGATACAAAGCCTTGCTAGGTTCCCAGCAAGAACTATAATATGTTCTGACTATGAGAATAGTCTGCCTCCTCCAAAAAACATAACCAGGGGGAAAAAAACAGAAGAGAAGTGAAAAAATACTCACCTCAGCTGGAGAGATGTAGATCAAAACTGGCTGCTTTAGGGATACAGTTGTGTCACTCTGCCTAATTTAAAGGTACAACTCCCAAAAATGCATGCTAAGGAAAAAAAGAAGAGTTCCTGTAAAAAACAACTCCACAGCCAGAAAAATCAAAGCATATTAGATAAATGCTAAGGATGCTGTTATAGTATAAATGTGTGACTATAGCTTTTATATACTTACTTTAGTAAACTTTAAATTGGTTGTCAGGAGGAAGTAGGAATATAGCCTCAGCAGAATAAAGTGCAGTATGCCAGAAGGTGCTGGCTACATTTACTCAGGCTTGTTTGCGTGTGGGTCTTTCACCCTGATTTGAAGCTTTCACTGCTATGACTACAGTGTTATCAGTACCCAAACTGGCTAATTTAAAGCTGGCTTGACTAAGCCGACATGAGCTGCAGCGATGCCTCTGGAGTTTCTGTAGAAAGGTGGGTCTGAGAGTACTATGTACAGAAATGGAGCCAGTGAGCACATCTTCCTATTAGAGACCATCCCCTGACCCTCTAGATCTGAACACTGTCATATGTTTGGGAGTTTGCTCTAGAGAGGAGCCTTATGCAGATCACCCTGATAGCTGCTTGACCCTTAGGCCCCGGTTCTTCATGAGATCTATGCTGTCGGGGGCGCGGAGCCAGGTGCAGAAGCAGAATGTTATTCTCTTTCCATTAGGAAGAAGAAAATAGAAGAACCAGCCTGCCTGTTCTAAAACAAAGAGATGGCTAAAGAGGTTTGATTGTACTAAACATAGGAACAGGTTCTGCCAAGACCTTGGTGGCTTTTCATTTCCCTTGGGCTCTTCGCCCAAGACCCCAAGTACAACAGTGATCCCTCCATTTTGGAGTACTCCAAGGTAGCACTCCCAGTGCCCCAAATCAGCCACAAACCCATGCCCTCGGATCTGACTGCCCTCTCCAGTATGCGGTGCTGCATACTTGCTCTACAGACCGGGTGGTTGTGGCAGAGATTGTACTTGGGGCAGTCTAGTCCAACGCAAAATAACCACGTTGGTTATGTTACAGGTGCTTCATCTGCTTGTCTTATAGCTCTGGGATGAGGAAAGATTTATTGCCTAGGTGTCCATGACCTGCCATTTTTACTTCTGTAAAGTGATCTTCCCCAAGCATTCTGCTTTAAGCTCAGCCAGGAAAAATACACAGAGCTCCCTGAATATCACTTCTCTTTGCATTTCAAGGAGAAAAGGAGCAAAGAGCTTATCTGTAAAATGCTGAATTTAGGGAGCATTTTAATTCTGTGACTAGGGAAACTGAACAGCTTCTTTGCCTTTTCAGGCTATTTCCTCTTTGGACTCAGGAAATGAGGAACCTTTTACTTACCTTTTGCAGGAGGAAGGGGTGATTTTCTTTGCACATTTCAATTCCTATGGATCTCCAGCCCCATCATTTTCCTTTGAGATTTAAATAGATATACCTTAGAGAAAAACTTTGGCAAAACCAGCAAGCCTAGGCATATAGAAGAAACAAAGTCTAGGGGTGTCACCCTGAGCTTCAGGAGATTTGAATTCAACTCCCTTCTCTGCAACAGATTTCCTGTGTGACCTTGAGTTAGTTGCTTTGCTTAGCTTGTATAATATGAAAGATCATGATAATGGGATAACGCTGTGGGGAAGGTAAAAATGCTGGGGTGCTTGGATACTTCAGCAGTGGGGGCTTGGTTGGATGGATCAAAGTCTGTGGATGTCAATAAACTTGTCTTTTGCATTTGGAACGAAAGCCAAAAGTTAGGGAAGCGGTGCCTGGTTTCAGTTCTATTGTGAAAATGTGATGTGGTTCCCCGGCTTAGTACTTGGTGTAATAGTTGTGTAATAGATGATTTCTTGCTTCCCATATCCAAAGGAAGATGAGGATTATTCTTTGCCGTAGTCTTATTGGAGCCTCTCCTGGAAGAGCCTGGACTCAGGACAGTAAGTTGGGACTTTGCTCCTTCTTTCTACAATATCTCTGGACTCTAGGAGGCATCCCATGACCTGTCAGAAGGTAAAAAATTCAGAATGAAGAGAACCTGGAGGCAATCCAAGAACTCTAGACCATAGTGCAAAGTGCTACAATTGCTGTGACACAGCACGCTGCAAACACATGTTTGTAATGCGATATGGGCTGCTATGGGGCACATTCAATATGCACAATATCTATTTAATCAAATTGAGGTAACAAGATCAATACAGAATATCAAGCCAAAACTCTTAGGTATGGGCAAGCTTACAATCTCACAATCCCCTGCCAGGCTGGCATCAAAAATTTGAGAAGCGCTATTATTCTTTAGGCTCAAACTGTTCTTCATTGCATTTTGTATCACGGCAGCAGTGCTGTTTGCTCATTTCACTACGCAAAACAGCAGAAGCACAATTCCTTGAAGGAGATAAATGTAAATTTATAAAGTGAGAGGAAAAACATTCTACCGTGTGTCGTCTGACAGCTTTCAAATCTGGTTTAAGATTTGCTGAAAAAGCTGAGCAAACATCTGGTTCGTACACAGAAATGTATTTGACTGTGGACTATCAAGGCCTAGTGAATCACCCTTGTCATATTTTTAAAGAATCACACAGATGTACATCAGTATGAGAAATGTCATGTTCTTATATGTAGGCTCATAACTTCTCCAGCAAGGGATTTGTGAGTGTATATGATCTAATCTAGCTATCATTTCTTCTGTACCCAAATGTATGTTTTCTGCAAGAGCTTTATACAGTTCAAGTCCTCTGTGCTTTTAGTCATATCATTCTGCATCAATAATATATTTGAAATAAGTCATACAACTTCTGTCATGCAAGTCATGCAAATTCTGTACCATCTCCCCACGAAATTTATCATTACTTGGAATGCTTCAATATGTCTCACAAAGTTGCCTTTAAATTATACTTTATTTAATGCTCTTATCTTCTTAATTTAATTACAAATTGCTATTGAATCCTGACCTTGACATGTAGGTAAAATTGCACAGCTACAATTAGGCAAATATTGCCAGCAGCTGGCAACAGAACAAATTAATCATAGTTGTGCCAACACCTTCATCTGTTGACCAAGCAAATTCCCTCTGTCTGACACTATGCACAACAAATGAAAACAGAAAATGTTGATGTATTTGGTGTTTATTTTTCTTGATCATGCTTAATTTGGTCCATTTCTTCCTTAAGTTTCTTTGCCATAGCAAATCAGCAAGCCTTAGCTGCTTGGTTTTGGGGGAGGGGGATTGTTGTCTTGGTTTTTTTTAATATCCTTAATTATCTAAGGAAAAATTATATTGCTTTTCTAGGCTCCTTTCATTCATTCAGCCTTCCACTCATGGCCTCCACTCCAGCCTTCCCTCCAGCCACCACAGACCACTGTGAAGTAATATATTACATCAATATAGTTATTCCATTTCCACTGACTCTGTATTAACAAGTGCTTTAAAGAAGCAGACAGCAGGATACCTGCCTGCACTTGAGCTCCGCTCCTGATGTCTCAGGCTATGGACAGATATTCAAAAAGCCTGAGCCTGAATTGATTCAATCTTTGCAGGTTAGTTTAACCTGCCTAGGCAGAATCAGTTTGTAACTGTACAGACATCCCCTCTGGACTGAAAAAATGCCAGGGGGCACTAGAGCAGACCTCCCTTCCCTTCTACAGTGCTGAGCTGAAGAGGGGGCATGGCCAGCCCCAGCAGGATGCTCTGATTAGGGAGGGGTTCCCCACCTTGCTGGTCAGCAAAGGAGCCAGCTGGGATTTACATATCATTTAGTTACCCAGCAGGGAGCATTTATCACTCCATCAGCAAAACAAAAGGTTCTCTCATTGGTTCAAGCTCTTATTAAACAACTTGTTCCAAAGAAGGAATAGAGGGACATTAGCAGCTGACCTGTTGATTAGCTCCAAAGAGCCCTAAGCAGCACAGTCCTGTCTGCTTCTGTCCTACCTGCCACAGCACAGACCATAGCCAGCATGTGGTATGCTAGCTAATGCTGAGAGTTTTCTGTGTAAGGCAGAGGGGAGGGGGAAGATCCTTGCTTAGCAGGGAGTGGTGAGGGGAGTGAAGGGAGCAGGAGAAAGCCATGCAGAAGCCTGCAGTCTCTGCTGCAGCTCGAGCCAGGGAGCAGAGGGGAGGGGCCAGATCTGCTGTGGAGCAGAGAGCCCCACCTAGCCCAGAGAGCATGCCGGGATGCTGGAGGAGTCTAGTTTAACTTAAACCAGGAAGGGGTCTGGGACAGACATTACATAAACCGGTTTGACCCAAATCAGTTAAATCTGATACTACATTCAACCAGGTTTATCTCAAACTGGTTTCACCCATTTTCAAACCAGTTTGTGTGCATTGAACATTTGTTCTGTTACAGGTTTAAACCAGTTTCTGATCACTTGAACCAGTTTATGTGTAATGTCTGTCCCTAGCCGCACTGTCACTACCATAATTCTTCCCCATTCCTTTTGCTGGTTGTCATTTACTGCGCAGCGTCTCATGTAGGGTCTGAACATGCAATCATGCAATCAATCTGTTCAGATGGACGCCTTCAACCAGCTGCTGCTTGATGGACTTCATTGTGAGCGTAAGGTTATGCTTTGTTGCAGAATCAGGGCCTTTGACTGTAAACTCCTTAGACATTTTATTTGTCTGTAAAAACCCCGCATGCACATATAGAGTTGCATACATACATTAATAAACTATAACAACAGAACCCCTGATCACCTGATGGCAGACTACAGTGCTCTGGGCAGCGTGCTGAAGGAGTTCGGTGCACAGGTGGTATTCTCTTCCATCCTACCAGTGAACGGACGCGGAAGACGGCATAAGAACTGCATCCGAGAGACCAACTGGTGGCTTCGGCAGTGGTGTCTTGAGGCAGGCTTTGGCTTCCTGGACAACGACCCGCACATCATGACGAGGGACATGCTCAGCTGGGATGGGCTTCACCTGTCCCCCAAAGGTAAGCGTGTGTTTTCTTCTAGGTTGGCGGATCTCCTCCGGCGGGCTTTAAACTAGGCTCGTCGGGGGGAGGGGAAGATGAGGGCGGGGGAAGCTGTGGACCACCAAACCATGTGGCGCCCACAAGGACAGCCCAGCCTGAAGAAAGAGAGCATTGGGAACCTGAAAGCCATGGGGAGGCCAGCACTACGACACAGGTAAGAAAAGAGAAGGTAAGAAACAAAGGGCTCCTTGGGACTCGGAGCGGGGGGGCAGCAAAGGCACCAGTCGCAGGGCTCAAGTGCCTATATACTAATGCTAGGAGCATGGGGAAAAAGCAGGATGAACTAGCACTTCTGCTTGCACTAAACACCTATGACTTAGTGGGGCTAACAGAAACCTGGTGGGATTCATCCCACGACTGGGCAGTACATATCGAGGGCTATAGATTGTACAGAAAGGACAGGGTGGGGAAGAAAGGGGGAGGGTTGCGCTCTATGTCAGTGAGCAATATACGTCAACCCTCATCAAGACAGAATCCAAGGATGAGGAGGTAGAAGGATTGTGGGTTAGGCTACATGGGGGGCAAGGAGAAAGGGATTTGGTGGTAGGGGTCTGCTACAGACCCCCACATCAAGGGGAAGAAATAGATTCGGGGCTCCTGAGGCAACTCTCGGAGACCATAAAAGCTAAAGAGGCGGTAGTCATGGGGGACCTAAACGACCCGGACATCTGCTGGGAGACACAGACGGCAAAGTCCCACCACTCACGCAGGTTCCTATCCTGTGTCCAGGACCTCCACGTGACACAGGAGGTACACGGTCCCACTAGGGGGAATGCCATGCTGGATCTGGTATTGGCAACGGGGGATGACATGGTAGGGGACCTACAGATCGGTGGTCACCTGGGGGACAGTGATCACCTAATAATAGAATTCA
>NW_005842115.1:2039199-2039988 GCF_000455745.1 Alligator sinensis | reverse complement strand
CTCTTTCCTGCTTATGCAGGGGGTCGGACTCGATGATCTATTGAGGTCCCTTCCGACCCTAACATCTATGAATCTATGAACAATAAGCCCCTGGCGAGTTTGTTTTCCAAAATAATATTGTGCAAACCTAACTGCTACTGGCACTTTTATCAGCAGGAATTACATGTCTTTTTCTTCCCTCCACTCTCAGAAGATGCAACTTGCACCTGATAAGATCAGTGAACCATGATTATAAGCACATAATCAGCAATGCTTTTAGATTAGGCGAGATTTGATTTACCATTATTAATTACATTGCTTCTCAGTGAGTAACTCAGCCATGTGATAGCCTATCCAAAACATCACAGAGCACCTCAGTGTAACATATAAGACATAGCAGAGCAAAACTGAACAACCACATGGGAACATCTGAAATAAGATGTTCTTTATCACAGGAACCATGCCACTTGACATAAGGGAAGTAACTAGCCTAACCGGTCTTAAAAGCATCTTAGGAAAACCAAGCTATGCTTCAGAGATTTTAAGGCCTGATCTCTTATATAAAGCAGGCTATAGGCTTCACAGTTATCTCTGTACAAAGACCAGTAGATCACATTTGACTAAAACATATCTTCCAGAAAGGCATGAAATCCTGATCTGAAGACTTCAAGAGATGAAAAATCCACCACTTCCCCTTGGTAGTCCGTTTCAAAGTATATGAGGTGCTTTCACTCCTATTGTTTTTTTACGGTTGAATTTGCTGTGTTTTAACTTGTTATGCCTTTATGCCATTGGTTCTCTTTATGCCTT
>NW_005842115.1:2019597-2039168 GCF_000455745.1 Alligator sinensis | reverse complement strand
CTGCTGAGTTAAAGCACACTTTAAAACCTAGTATTTCCACACTATGCAGATACTTATGTACCATAATCAAGTCATCTCTGGATCTCATCTTTGCTAAACTAGACAAGCAAAGCTCTTCCCATTTCTCACTGCTGCTAAGAGACCACTGGGTGTAGGCAGAGGCTTTTTGATACGTTGAAATGATACTGGTAAGAAAAAAAAAGAATAAATTTAAACTTCATACTAATAAAAAAGAACAAATTAAAGAAACTAGAGCATGACAGAGAGAGAAGAACAGTGAGACTTTAGTACAGTCATCATATATTGACATCAGAAATAGATAAAAGGAAATTTCAGCCAAAATATCTGATGATACATTTCCTTGCAGCATATTATTCAGTCAGTATGTATTTCAGTGTACTGTTTCATGCAGCACATGGTCTCTGGTAAAAAAGGGAGACAACGCTAGAACTCAAGTTGTGTGGAAGTCTATCAGTTTATGTCTGTAGTCATAGCTGTTTTTTGGGGTTTTTTTAGTATAGGCCTCCAGTTCATGAAAAATATTTTCCCTATAACATGATGGTAACTAAATAGTTCAATGTGGTAGAGGGGAAAACAGATGAAATAAAGAATAAAAGCAGCTGGAATTGTAATTCTTACGTAAATGAGTAAAAGACAGGCACCAGAACGTACCTTTGGTGGGCCCTGTTTAAGGTAGCGAAACTAAAATGGATGGCGGAGACAAAGGAGTAGATGGAAATCAATATGTATATCAGATCAGATGGACGATGCAACTGGACACTCTCTGCACCAGTGGCCAAGCTGCATTCATCCATGAGGGTAAGGAGGGAGCTGCATATAATACTGGGCATCAGATAAGAATGGGACAGATCTTCATCTGGTGCCAGTTCATGTTAGTCCACCGACTGGCATAGCTCCGCTGACCTCATTTTCTTTTCTTGAATGACAGGTGTTCTCAGCAAAAATTACTAATTTTGTGTGTGTGTCTGTTATTGTAGCTGACTAAATACAAAAGACTTAAACCAATTACAAGAATGTAGCTATCTGGTATATCAGGAACATAACACAATAACAATTTTATCCATCCTATCAAGAAATCCATTTTTTATGAAAACAAGCAGTAATAAAGTGTGTCCTTCTATGCCCTGCTAATTACCTACATTTCCTATGATTTCATGAATTATTCAGAAAGAGAACTCATTAAGGAGAGGAGGGATGCTCTAAGGCTCATTTGCAAATTTACTTAGTCAACACACATGAGCATGCTGGCACTCCCCTTTTCATTAACCTGGGAGCCAGCTTGGAGATGTCACAAAGCATTTTGCAAGATTTCCTTCTTGTGCAGATGAAAGGCTGCAAATTATTCATCATCAGCAAAGGTGAGCCCAGGGAAGACAGGAACATCCAGGATGACAAGGCTGTCTACACACATTAGCAACTATTAGCCAGAGGACAGACTCACAGGCAACTATCTGCCAACTGCCTCAGCAAAACTGTTTCTTGCAGCTGGATCTAAAACCAACATCAGAAAGAGTGGGGAGAAAGTATTCTTAAACAGGACCCCAAAATATCTCCCTTTGGAGTGGCTGATTGTGAAGGAGTGGGTTAACACCAGCTAAGGATGCAGCCTGATAGACAAGTCAGATTTAAATCAGTCCTTTTCCTCAGAAGCAGAAGTTATTTTTCCTGTCTTCCTAAGCATCAAGTGTATTTGCAGCTCTATAGGCATGATTTTTAAATAAAAAATAGCAACAAAATTATGACGCTAATTATGGACCTACACAATGACAAATGCAGACGAAAGTGTCTTCACTGCACACAGGCAGGCAAGCTTCTTTGGGTGATATTATTAGACCAACTGAGTAGTTCGAAAAAAGTTCTTACTCATTTGCACACATACTAGAAGGCCTATATGCTCCCCAGAGAATATAAGTACTTAGCCTGGCACCTCTGGAGCAGGACGGTTTCAAAAAAATACCTGGCGCATCCTTCAGCATTGAAGTGGTTACCAGGGACATCAATAACCTACTCAGCTTGGGCCTCAGGAGTCACCTCTGCTGCTTTCTGCCTTGTGGTTGGATTCCAGAGATGTGAAGCTGGTCTCTGGCCGAGAGACTTCTAGGAAAGTCCTGGTGGCCATAGCGAGGGAGCCTGATTTCTTACTGTGGGGTATAAATGGAGCAAGCTCTTTAAAATGAATGTCTCTTCTGGTTTTGGCTCACTGGATCCTGAACATGTTTGCTTTGGCTTCTCTGAAAGGATCAGCATTAATCTTTGCTTGTCCCTGTTAAAGAATGGTTTAAAGACTGAAGGTCAAAGCAGGCCAAAGGAGCTGGAAGGCACTGAAGTAATAACCACTTTGTTCTAGCATCAGCAGACTGTGGGCTTGATTCTCCTCTAGGGCCACATCCATTCTAGAAAAATGTTGCCAGTGTAGCTGTGTAACCCTAGGCACAAGCCCTCCTACTGCAGATGCAGCTTGTACTGGCCAAAGTATGCTTTTCCATTATAGCTTATCCTGGTTTCCAGAGCAAAGCAGGCAAAGCATTTTCATGCTAGAATAACACCTTCTATTCTTGGGGTTTTGCTGATCTAGAAATAACATGCTCCAAACTGATGATGTTATTATACTGGCAAAAGTTTCAAGTGCAGACCGACATATTTTGTCCACAGAAGTGTGAATGCATCCTTCCTCACAGCACCCGGCAGTGGCAGAACCTCTTTTTTCTGCCAGCAGAGTAACACCGGCCTGTTTGCAATAGAAGGTCCCAATGGAAAGTACGTGGAGATATACCCATGCCTTCTGGCAGCTGTCACAACCCCTTTCCTAAATGTTGCCTCTCAAGGCCTGCACATCCTGCTGGTGGAGCTGCTATAGTAGAACTACCTGGCTCTGGCAAAAGCCACTCAGCTGCTGTATACCCGCTAGCAGGTCCCCCCAGGCAGCTGCTGGCTACTGGTAGCACTACGGCTGGCAGAAATCTTATAACATATCAACCCTTACTATGTCTGAACATAGTCTCCATAAGACATGACAGTGGCCAGGAAGGACCAGCGGTCCATCTACTTCTCTTTCCACAGATAGAAGCCACTTACAGAAGTTTTTGATGATGGTGGGTGGGGGTGGGGGGCAAATCATATGTTTGAATAACAGTTAAACCAAGGGGGTGAGAAATGTATTCCAGATTTCAGCTTTGCCCTGATTCCAGATTTCAGCTATGCTTATGCCCTGAAGCATAAAGACTGAAGCCCAAGTAACTCCTGTTACCCTTGTTAATGTAAATACAGGCCTATCTATCTATCTGATGTATGTCTATGAGCCAGTGGTTTAAAAAATAACTCTATGTTCAAAAACTCTGTTTGAGATGACTCTTGATTCAGTTCAAATTTATTTTACGCACCCACTAACTCAGTGGAATTTGTACTGCTATAAAGACCACTTATACCGGCTATCTCAGTTAGTCTGGTGTGTTATCACATTGCTTGCTGGCTATAGCACCTTAATCTCTGCTCACCCTCAGGCTTGGATGCAGATTACAGTAGTTAAGTGGATGCTATAATTTGTAATATGTACCAGCTGGCATTAAGCCACAATGGGATGAACAAAATGAAGGTGCAAAGCCAAAAGACATCCTTGCAAGATTAGACAAGATTTTTAGGTCAGCAGGGAAGAGAATCACTTACTCTGGAGAGAGGTAGCTGTAGGGTCATGATGGACTCCACCTTAATAGTAGAGGTACCAATTTTTTGGGTGTAGCGAATTGCATAGCTCAGGAGCTGCAACCCAGCTGCAGGCAGTAAGTGAGTGACTGCAGGCCTGTCTAGAAGGACTGGGCCAGCTGATAAGGATAATTGGCTGGCCCATAGGAAAGTAAAAGCTACTAGGGTAGGGAGCTGAGAGGGAAGGCTGTGTGGTTAGAGGCTGCAGCATTAAGCCAGGATACTTTCCCTGGGTCTGGGAGTTCACCCCTTGTTATGTATAAACATAACTGAAAGCCACTGTCAGCATAACTGACTTGAAATGTAACTTTAAATGGAAACTATCATTCAAAATGGAAATAAAAATTGGCAGTTGCTGTAGGATGTCATTCTCAATATCCCAAAAGCTATGATTTTCCCAAACTTTAGAAAAACCTGTTCTTGTTAAAACAAGATGTGAAAGCATCAATAAAACGTTTTTTAAAAAATCAATGAAGAAAGCATGGAAAAAATGGGAAGTTTCATACATACTAGGGTTGGAAGGGACCTCAACAGATCATCAAGTCCGACCCCCTGCCTAGGCAGGAAAGAGAGCTGGGGTTAGATGTCAAAAGTTATTGACAATTAATATAATTACACTTTAAAAATATAGCTAACTAATAACAGAAGCTAATGGAATCAATTAAATTGATATAACTGATTCAATACCAATAGACAATAGCCTTAAAGATAAAGGAAAAAAACATTTTCAAGCATACTAGGGCAAAACAAACTCTATGTCAAGTATAGGTACAGTGCTAAATGCATATGGATAAATTATAAGTAGAGGCATAGAAAAGTCAGAAATCATCAGTAGATATGTTTGTTGTATTGTGGGAAAGAAAAAGGGTGCATCTCATCCAGGCCCACATCATGTTATAGAATTAAAAAATTGCCCTCTGTATGGAGTACTGCCTCCAGCCTTGTGCCCACGCTTCTGGAACATGGAAATCATGGAGATTGCCCAAATGGTTGAGGAGTTAGGAAATAAGTATCATGTCATGAGGTGTAAGGAACTTAAGCAATTAAGTTTGTTGAAGAGAAGTTTGAGAAGTGGCTTGACCGTTATGTATAGGATCTTACACATGAAAGAAAAATCATAGAGGGAGCTTTTCAGTCTTCAGATGACAGCAAAACAAGAGCTGGAAGCTTAGATTATTTAAATTTGACCTTGAAATAAGACTCAGTTTCCTATCAGTAATAATAATTAAACTTTGGAACTCTACCAGGAGAGATGGTGATCGTTGCTTAGACTCTTTAAGGCAAGATTTTAAGGCAAGTCTTTAATTTCTTTAAGGCAAGTCTTTTTGCGAGATGCTTTAATCCAGCTTTTGGGGAAGAGTCTACAGCTTGTGCAATAGAAGGCTATAGTGGTTTCTTTCATCTTTAGAGTTTCTGAATGGTCCGGCTTTTGTCTACAATGCAATCCTCTGCCACCAAAACCCCAATATAGCTTCAGAAGACAAGTTTTGCAGGCAGAGCTTCTGGCTCTGTTTGAGGATGCTGGTGTAGTTCTGGGGACAGAAGAGCTCCTTTGCTGAAGAACCGCATCCATTCCAGGAGACCCAGCCACCAGAATGGAATAAGCAGCAGCCCCAGGAGTGTAGACATGAGCCAAGAGCTGAGCATAATTGGACCACAGTGCCCTTGGGGCATACCACTTCCTATCCAAACATGCCCTCTATAGGGAGGAAGATGGTGAAGGATCTAGCCAAGCTGACCCTAGACCTGCTGGGAACTCCCCCACTCTGGTGGAATAGCAGCCAGGGTATTGCACCAATGTGCTTATACCGTAAGGGAGAAAAGCAGGGCAGAGACCCCACCCTATGGTTTAACTTTACCTGATTTTCTGGCCTATCACTGCTGAATTTGGCCTGGGATCTCCTTCTCCTATGCCCAGGTCTCAGAAAACAGCTGTAGTTTTGTCTCCACAGTCACCTAAACCCACCCTCCAAAACTCATACACTTAAAATGTTGTTGCATAGGACAAGAGCAGAGAGACAAGTTAGAATTTTCCCATTCCAAAATCCCTGCGAAGATCTCTAATTAACTAATAGTAAAGTATCTTGCCGTTTCAAAACTCACATGGCAACCAAACAATAAATATTTGTAGTAGTGGATTCATTCCTGTGTTGAGATGTACACAACTCTCCTATGACAGCTTCATGGATCTGTAAGGCCATTTAATGATCATCTAGTCAATTCCTGTATAATACAGGCCATAGAGTTTCACCCACTAATCTCCACATCAATTCCAATACATTCATTTCAGTGCATAGCCTGAGTGACCTTCGGTAATTTTGGCAGGAACCTTGATTATACGGTGTTTCTTCCTTTTTCTGTTCAAAATGTAGGGCGAGGGTTGAGGGAGGGACAAGGTTTCATTATTATTCTCTCCATTCTTCCCCTCCCCCAAAAGTTAGCATGGAGTTCTTGGCAATTTGCATCTCAACCGCTCGCATTTTACGAGAACCGCTGTAAAGTGGAAAATGCTGGGTGACAGCTCACTACTGAAGATGCTGCAGCCCTCAGTGGGCTTGTATAAAATGCCATGAAGCCATAATACACATAAAACTCTAATGTGCCTTCAAAATTACCTCATCTTTTATTTAGAGGTTATTCCGCCCTTGTCTTTCTTTATTGCTCTTTATATTGGAGAAGTGGGGAAGCTGGACAAAACGAGGCAATTTAGGTTACTAAGTGGAACTAGGGTTTATGGCCAAAGTTAGACACTGAAGGAAGAATACCTGCCCTTCCCCATCTTTTAGTGAGCTTCATCTTAATCCCCTCCCCCTGCTCCCCTCTGTCTACTGAAAGCACAAAAAAGCTATAGTGGGCTGCTTGATGTATGATAAAAATAACACACATGCTTTTAGTGGTGGCACCAACTGTACCATTAGAAAGAAAACCCCAGCAGCATTTCTATTAGAAAAGCCTGCTTTCAAGGAGGTCTGAATCCCTAAGGGAAAAACTGACCCTGGGTTGCAGTTCGGCATCTCAGCAAAATAGGTAGGTGTGTTTCAATCAATAGGAAATACATAAAGGCCCAAGTCCATGAAGACAATGGAAAGACTCTACTGGAGCATGATCCAATGGTCAGGGTACCCAAGTTCAGTTACTTCTGACCCGCTGTGCGACTGTAGGCGGTCACATCACCTCCCTGTGTCTCTGTTTTCCTCTCCCACCCCTATCAGGGTGTCTTGCTATAGCCCAGCATCTAAGATCCCAGATTTGATTAGGACATCTAGTTGCTGCCATAATATTAATAATAACAACAAAGATACCAATTATGCTTTGCACAAGGCCAGAGTTTCAACCAGCTAGCTAGTTCATCGCTACCTGGTGCAGCCCTCTGCATAACACTGGACTAGATGAATCATCATCTGTAGTTCCTGCTCAGTTCCTAAAACCCTATTGTATTCTTTTCTATTCAGGGCCTTATACAGTGCCAGTCATCATGGTATTTTATCTGCCACAGATATCACTGACAGTTTACTTCCTGTTTGGCCAAATTTTGAAACCCTCGCAAAAGGGAGTAGTTAATTGGGCAAGTAGATCCCACAGGTTCTTGTCTCTTTACTGTCCAATCCAAAAATCCACATTTAAAAATTCACCTCTATCTTTTGAGGAAGTTACGTTATAGATTGGATCCAAACCTACCTTATTTTTGAAGCTCAAATCCAGGCATAATTTCTGTGCAATCTTGTGTGTCCCACAGGTTCCTAGAAAGTCTCTTACCCAGTTTACAGAGAGAAACTGTGCCAATTCAAGTTAAATAGTTTCTACAATAATATAATTAAGATGGTTTAAATCAGTTGTATGGGCACACTTAAATTAGTTTAGGAGATGCTGATATACATTTAGCTTAATTTGGTAGCCAAACAAAAATACAATTTTCATCTAATACTTATTGGACCTAAATAAGTATTAGCCATTCTTCAACTGGTATAAGAATGGCCACATAAGGGGAATATATGGATTTAACTAAAATGAATCAATTCAGTTAAATCAGAGCAATTGCCATGTCTAGTGCAATATTCAGTAATGCAGTTTACATACCTTCATCCCCATGTTAAGTGATCCTGTAAACCTTATCACAATGCCTGCATGCAAAGGGAAGTGATAAGAAAAGGGAAAGGGAGGAGAGAAAAGGATACACAGAATGAGAGAATGATATGATGGGGGAAACTTATCTTGCATTTCCAACCATTGGTAAGAGGAGGTTCCTCAACAGCTGACTAGAGTGATCAGAGATGTGGAAAGACTTCAGCATGAAAAGGTTAGGACTGTTTCATTTAGAGAGCAGATAAAGAAGAGGGGATCTGAAAGTCAGGAGGTAAAAATCTATCTATCATGTCTCAGAATACAAGAAAATCCAAGAAAACTGAAAGTCAATGTATTTAAGACTAATAAAAATGCTTTTTTAAATGTAAGCTAGGATGAGCTGGCACTAGGTATCATTTGGGCCAAAAGATTAGCAAGGTTCAAAGAACTATTAGACACTTACCTGGATAATGAGGAATTTTAATTCAGTCAGCTAAGGGACAGGGAATAAGCCACTACTGACTAAGGAGTGTTAGGAAGAAGCCTGCTCTATGGATTTGTTAATCCAAATATTCTCTACAAGGATTCTTGAACTTTCTTCAAACGCAGCTGGTACAAGTCACTGCTGGAGATAAGGTAATAGACTCAGTAGAAGATTGATTTTGAATGGTAATTCCTATGTTTCTGTCTTTTAACTTTGAAAGTAATAGCCATTTATATACGCATGCGGCAGGAATAAAATAGATCAGATCCACAAGTATATGTACAGATATGTACACACATATACATAATGCATATGTAACAATGCATAATTTATGTAAATAAATCATTGTTTATTTACTATTACATGTATACATATTTTAACAGTGTTATAATATGTGCATAAGTAATTGTAAATAAATGATAATTTATATATAGCATGCATTTTTATATTTGTATATATAGAATCAGAGAATCAATGAACCAGAAGGGACTTGGGAGATCATCAAGTCTGGTCCGCCGCCATAAACAGGAGGTTAAATGAGCTCAAACTATGTATCTGCATGTGTGAACACATAAATCCACAAATATACATATAATTTGTGGATCTAATCTATTTTATTCCAGTTTGTTGGCTAATAATTCTAGACTGCAGCTTCACATATAAAATCATTTAATCTGCCATTCTTTATTTTAAAAAAATCCATTTCTTGTTCGCTTATGCAGTCCTTTATCTATTTTTGCCAAACAACATGATTTTATCATGTTACAATGTGACATTATCACAGGCAAGAAGATATATTAGAGTGGCAGCACCATCGATAGAGATGCAATAACTGCTCACATTCATTCAAACATCTTCCTACCCGAAGTCTGACCCCTGGTTGTAAATATATATAGCATAATGGGACATAAAAGGAAGTACTGTCCTGCTGACCCAGTTTTCATAGATAGCGGTATACATAATCATTGGCCATCTGCTGCTGAGAGACCCATCCAGTATTCAGGGTAAAGTTATCTACTTGTGACACTTACAGTATTCCTGTACTGCAAACTTTTGCCAATGTAACTGTCAGGAGGGATGCCAGGGGGAGTGACCCCTGCTGGATATATAACTGCTGGCAAAAGCTCCCAGAACAGACAGATATACTGGCAAAAGCGATACTTTTGCCTGTATTCCCATACAAGTTTGGGACGCCTCAATTAGGCTGTCACAAAGGTGCAGTTTTGCCAGCAAAAGCTGCCCATGCTCAAGCTCCATCTTTCTCTAAGCATGCTTTCCTGGTGTAGAAATACTAGGGTGCTAAGTCAGCAAAGCAGCCCTAGCAGAGATGCAGCTATGCTGGGAAAGCTGCTCTTTGTGAGGATATACTAAGCAAAGTAAGCAATACAAATAGAAGGGCAGGTTGCTTGCAACTGCACTTCAGGCCTTTATTGGCGTGATTATATCAGGCAAAGATCACAGCTCTTCACACACCCAAATGGTATATATGCCAACAGAAGCTGTACCGCAGACCTGGCCTAGGAGGAATAGGGGAAGCCATGTAGCCAGACAGGCAGAAAAAAATTCCTTCTGCCCTCGTCTGCAGAGCCCCTTGTGGCAATGCTGCATATATCCTTGGCAATCCCTCACAGTTGAGGATGATTGTCTTCCATGAGTGCTTATCTGTGGGTCTAAAGATGGCTGACAAGGCCAGTCTCAGGTCAGCAGGTCCTATTGCAACTCAGGCACGTGTCTCCGCGTGGGGCAGTTGGCTCTGGATTCTTGGTTTGGTCCACAATGCGCTGTTTCTGCCACCCTTGCCATTTCATCTCCTATTGTCATTGTGAGGTTTTGAAATACTGAGCAGCAGTAGACCTCCACTGCATTACTCCATTTGGGATGGTTCTGGGCAACAGTCTCCCAAAAACTGATGTCAATGTTGCATTTTTTCAAGTTGGCCTTGAGGACATCTTTGAAGCACTTTCTGTGCCCTCCTCTTGAGCTTAAGCCTTGACTGAGCCGAGAGAATAAAACTTGCTTCAGGAGTCTGGAATCGGACATGTGGATGATGTGGCCAGCCCAACAAAGTTGATGTTGGATGATCATCACCTTGATGCTCATGGTATTTGCTCATGAGAGGATGCTAATATTGGTGCATCTGTTCTCCCTCTGAATTCAAAGGATCTTCCACAGGCAGCATTGATGGTATTTCTCCAGCAACTTGATGTGTCTCATATATGTTGTCCATGTCTCAGCTCCAGACAGTAAGGCGGGGATCATGACTGCTTGATAAACCATGAGCTTGGTTTTGAATCTGATGGCATGACCATCGAACACCCATTCCTCAGGCATCCGAAGACTGCATTTGCACATTGAGGCGATGTTGGATTTCTTCATCAATATCAACCTTCTGTGAGAGATGGCTTCCAAGACACAGGAAATACTCAAAGCTCTCCAGAGTCTCACCATTACTGAATTACTAGAGCTGGGGACTGCTCATTAAGAGCTTGCTGATGAAGAACCTTAGTCTTCTGGATGTTAAGCGTAAGTCCCGTTTTTTTGTGTGCCTCAGTAAAAATGTTGATGATTGCTAGAAAGTCTGCTTCCAAGTGAGCACTCACTACAGCATCATCAGCATACTGAAGCTCAATGACCAGGGTCGGGGTAGTCTTGGTTTTGGTTCAGAGTCAGCTGAGATTAAACTTCTTACCATCCATTTGGTAGTTTAGCCCCACTCCGGATAGAAACTCATTGGTGGTCAAATATAGTATCGCAGTAAGAAATATCGAGAAGAGTACTGGAGCAATAATTCAGCCTTGCCTAACTCCCATCTTAACCTCAAAGGAATCTGTGATAGATCCATTACTGAGACCACCACTCACATACCATCATGGAGCAGGCGAAGAATGATGATAAATTTTGGTGGTCATCCATACCTCAGAAGGATTCTCCACAGCATTTCTTGGTTGACAGGTGATGGCTTTCATGAGGTCAAAGAAGGCCATATAGAGAGGTTTATGTTGTTTCTGGCATTTTCCTGCAGCTGGTGAGCAGTGAAGATCACGTTGGTTGTGCCTCTTGATGCCCTAAACCAGGCTTGTCCAACATATGGCCCGCGGGCCACCATGCGGCCCTCCAAGCTGTTTACTGAGGCCTGAGGTGCTGTGATGGGAAACGAAAGTAAACACTGTACTTTCGTTTCAGGGGGGTGATGTGATAGTGCTTCCTGTGAGGTCTTTGAATATGGCTTACCGGCCCACTGGGTGATAAAAAGTTCATGATCTGGCCCCACATTCAAAAAGGTTGGACACCCCTACCCTAAACCTACACTGAGATTCTGGGAGGAAGCTGGTGTCCTTACAGCATCCTAGTGGTGGTGGTGCTGCTTAGTCCATGACTACATATTCTTCAGAGTTACCCCTGCTTATTTCACAGCTAACCTTATCTACCACCGGTGAATGCACTGGGTAGCAGCACAGCTCTGCCACTAGTCTGCAGATAACTGGAGCAGTGTACAGTTATGCTTGGATAACTGTAGCAGCAGCAGCTCCATAACAGGTGCATCTACATATGTTTCATAGATTTCACAGACATTAGGGCTAGAAGGCACCTCGGAAGATCATCGAGTCCAGCCCCCAAATCATCATGTATTAATACATCATGTATTAAGGTGCCTTTTCTAATGCACGTTAAAATGTAGTACCTCGAATGTGAGGTACTGAATTAATGTGCATTAGGCTGAGCTAATGCATAGTAGCGCATTTGCATGTTTTTTGAGTGACGCTTAATGAGCAGTAGACTATTTTACTGTGCATTAGTGTAATGTCACACTTTAATGTGCAGTAAAATAGTCTAGTGCACAAAGAAATGCGTGTGTAGATGCATCCAATGTAGACAAACCCCAGATGTAGATTTGGCCTTAAAGGATTCCCGCAGGGGTTTTCAATAATATAACTCTATTAGTTAACGTCAGTGGTTCTCAAGGTACTCCTCCATAATTTTTGTGGATTTAGCATCACCCCAGTTGAAAGTCACGGCTTTAGGCATTAGCAAGCCTGGGAGTTCTAGTAAAGGAAGCCCACCAGCAGCTGGCATCATGTGAAGTACCAGGTCAATTAGATCTACTTGCAAACATTCTCATCAGGATTTCTAAAACTGTTCTAAATGCAGTTTGTCTCAGCCTACATGAGTATTCAGTCGCACCCATCTATCAATGCTTGTCTGCAACAAGGGTCATCTTACACAAAGTGAAAATATTAAGAAAAAAAAAGACATACGTTGCACAGGGACAAGCTCTCTACCCGCAACACACATACACAGAGTTTAGAATAACTCACCAAGTCACTAAAGTTTTAGGCTGTATACGAAACTTAAATGGCATCTGCCTATTTCAGTGGTTCTCAACCAGCTGTCTCTCCAGGCTGCCGTGCTGCTGGCAGGTGGAGCTGTCCCATGCGCCTCTGGTTCCTGAGCCAGGAAGTGGCTGCAGCAGAAGCCTCCTGGAAAAAAAGAGGTGCATGGAGCAGTTTCACCTGACGGTGGCAGTGGTGACAGCAAGACCCCAGCTGAGAACTGTCGGGGCCGAGGGGCTGTGACCAGCAGCCCGGGCACGTGGGCCGGGGAAAAGGTCGGCACGGTGAACTAGAATTAGGCACTGACGCATAGAGGTTGATTAAAGATTATTTTACTTACACCGTAGATGGTCGCGGTGCAGGCAGGAAAACTTTCTTGAGTTGCAGTTACAAAAAGATACACGTGGAGTTTGCTAGGCTCCACAAAACAAACCCGAACAGAGCTCTGGATACACACTCACGGAGTTTGCTAGGCTCCGTGGAACGACCGAAATGAGAGTCCGAAAGGTGACTCTCGACAAGCACACAGGGTAGGGTACGTCAAGGGATCGTGCAGTGATGGGGAGAGGCGAGAGGT
Organism: Alligator sinensis; assembly: GCF_000455745.1. Classification (NCBI taxonomy): domain Eukaryota; kingdom Metazoa; phylum Chordata; order Crocodylia; family Alligatoridae; genus Alligator; species Alligator sinensis. The sequence goes on along the minus strand of NW_005842115.1, from coordinate 2,025,994 downwards.
TGATCAGGCCCCTATATCCTTCTCTAAGGCACACGCGGAGTTTGTTAGGCTCCACAGCGCGCTTAGAGTTCTCCACAAGATGGATGTGGAGTCCTCCTAAATGAGGTCCTCCCCGGAGATCTCCAACTTGGGCAGAAACTGCTCAAGCCTCTTATACGGCTAGCAAGCCAATCGCTAGCCGCCACGTGGGAATAATTTAGAAACAGCCAATAATGGGGTACGAATTTGCATGCGAGCGGCGGGAACTCCTTTGCACCGGGGTTTTCTCTCTGCAGCTGAGAATTGCACCGTGCAAAGAAAGCTCCATGTGGCGGGAAATAATTCTGCAGTGCCGAAGCGCACACACAATCATTGGGTCATGACAAGAACCACAGATTTAAATTCAGACCTCATGTGACACCAGTGCAAGATTCCATGTAGACAAGGCTTATATCTGGATAACCTACTATGTGCTATAAGGAACAACCATTTTGGTTACGTTTTCATTTTAAATACTTGAAAACTTGTTCTGTCTGGGTTTTTGGTTGGTTCCTTTGATTGGTTTGGCTTGGTGTCACAGTGTGGGGTCCCCAGGGATGGCCATGATGCCCCTAGGGCTGTGTGACGGTGCTTGTTCTGCCCTGTGGCAGCTGAGATTAGAAGGCGCCCACGTCTGCCTGCCACATCTTGTTGGTTGAAATAATAAGTTGGGAGGCTGCCTACAAACTTGTGTGTTCACAGTCCTGCTAAACCCCAGTAGATCCTTCTGATCTTGGATCCCTTGCTGGGTCTCACTCAAAGTCAGTGCCTCTCGAGATACCCAAAGCCTTATGGGCTAGAGGCATGGCTCCAAAACTGCCTCTTTACCATGCCCCATGCCTCGCAGATGCTATTCACACTTTGTCCCCCAAAGGTCTTGATCTAGCTTGGGCTCCTGCCGTCACTAGGCCCTTGGCCCCTGTCTGCGCACCCTCACTGGTGCTGGGCTCTCCGTGGTAGTGTGCCCCCATGAGGCCTCCTCCTCCCCGGTAGACACAGCCCGGTCCACTGGAATCAAATAACAATGAAAATACAAGCCCCTGGGCTATAACATAACAACAACAAGGATGTTAGAGGTCACACCCTCCCCCTTTAAGGAGGTGAGCTTCTCCCTCAGGGATGTGTGCCTCCAAGCTCCAGATACTTTAGGAGCTCCTAGAGCCCATTAGCTTTACCAGCAGCAGAATAAGCAACCAAGCATCTCTGAGTAGCATTTCTGCAAGAGCCCCTTCCCCCTGGCTGCTGACAGAGAGCTAACCTCCTTCCAGCCCCCCAGCCCAGGGGCTTATATATATGCCCAGGGCCCTGTTGCTGACTGGGTACAGGTGCCAGCTAATACCCTGATTACTTGCTACCAAGGCACCCTGAAGCTGTGGAGCCCTGCCTAGCCCTCAGGGCTCCCTAGCTAAGCTGCCTCTGCTCTTGAAGGACAAGGCACCTCCGTGCCCTGCGACACTTGGTTGGATTTTTTGTATTTGATATTATTCATTTCCCGCCTCATATAAATGCTGACACAAGTTTGAAGAATTACTCTGGGATTCAAGCCTACTCTATTTAAGAAACATTTCCCCCCATATAACTGAAGGTCTGACTATAAATAAATATAATTCCATTCTTATAACCCCTTGCGTGGATATACTTATTTCAGTATAACAGAGCTTTGGTTTAGCTTCTGTCACTTGGGGAAGAGGTTTAAGGTAAAGCAAAAAAACCCCTAACTTTAGACTGGAACAAGCGTGTGTACACAGTGAGATTATATAGGGGTATATTATTTATTGGTATAACTAATAGTGTTTTGTCAAGTAGACAAGACCTGAGTCACAGTGTTTTGACTGTTGTTATACTGGGATCCAGATTCTGATCTCAGTTGAATCTGGTGTAATGCTATTGACAATAGTGCAGTGCCTGTAAATATACACTAAAACAGTGGTTCTCATTTCATGACACCCCAGGTCACCCTTGAAAGGATCTCAAGGCACCCTACGGTGCTGCACCACCTTGGTTGAGTATCACTGCATTAAAACAAAAGATATCAGAAGCTGGCCCTTGGTGTATATTCTACAGATATATTTCCAACATGAATGTCCTGGAAAGCAGCTTCTTATATTTGAAGCCTGTGCTACACATCAGTGATGATCATACAATATTTTTTTTAAATGCAGAGAAGATTTGTTTGAAATCATTTGCTGATAGACTGGTCATCAAGGGAACAACGTTTAATCACAGCATTTGCACCATTTTAACAGACTGCACGGATTTGGACTTTGCACAGAGGTTCCACCCATGTCCTATAGTTTATGTCGATCAACTGTGTTTTGGTCTGGCTGACAGCAAGCACTACGTTAGGGTTACATAAGCAGAATATGATTTGGTAATATTTGCACAGGGAAACCAAGCTGTGTTACAGCTGTCTGGCACATAGCCCAGCTGTTAACTGGGTGTCCCAATATGTTCATAAGGGCCAGTCCACTGCAAAGTCACAGGCAAATCAGCAGTGCCAGTGTTTAAAGTCAATTGCTGACGGTCTTACACTGAATTGAACTGAGGCACTTGCACTCCCCAGACTGTCCACACAAAGGGGCTGCAAACTAATCAGTGCAACTTTGCATAGACAAGGCCTAAGTGGGATCTTAGACCGAGCTTTGACCATAATCTGGAAGCATGTGGCAAGTGCAACCAGGCCTGTAGGCAGTGTAGCAGCAACCTCCCTCCCTTCATTGTGATCTGGGCCATTGTTTGCATTTAAATAGCACTCATTTCCAGAAAGGCCTTGAAGTTCACATCACACTGAAAGGGACTTGGGTGAGTGAGGCTGGGCTGACTTCCCACCTTTGCTGCTGCTTTTGTTTTACCAAGGCAGTGTTTTGCAAGGCTGCCTCCCTATCAGGGCAGATGGCTGGCTACAAAGCCATAAGCAAACTGACACATGGAGACACCCCATCTCACAGATCACCCTTGCAAAGGATTACAGAGCACTCGGGTCACCTGTACAGTGCAGAGAGGGTGCCCCGTTATGCTGTAATTGCAGTGCGTCGGAGTGCGAGTCTACTGGAGAGTGGTAATTACCGCGCTCCAGCAGACTCCAGCATCACATGTATCAGCATCTCCACGCTGAAAAATGGCAGCAAGGGTGCTTTAACAAAAGCTTATTCTATCAGCTTTAATTAAAGTGCCCCCACCACCATTTTTCAGCACAGGGATGCTGATACACATGACACTCCAGGCGCTTTAATTAGAGCGGCTCTTGGAACTGCTCTAACTAAAGCGCTCCCTGCCTTCCCCCCAACTCCCAGAGCATGTCTATAAATGTCCTTGCTGTCCCTACTGTCCAAATGTTGCTGGATGCATGTGTGCCTGGCATAAACCAAACTGATGCAAACTCTTCTTGTCCCTCATCCACACCAAAGTAGGCAGCACTGGGCATGCTAAGCAACCAGCTGAGCATTAGGGCTCACTCCTGAGTGCACACAAGGCCTGAGAGCCTTCTGCTGGTAACAACTGGGGCTCTCTGTGAAAGAGATTCTCTCCCACAGCTCTGGCTAGGGCAAGGAAACCTCCATCCATCCTTCCTTATATCAGCTGCAGGCATAGTCACTGCAGCTGTGGTCATATTACTAGTCATACTGTGATCTGGCAAGAAGGGTGGGATAGGGGAAGAGAGGGTGAAGGGGGAGAAACACCACTACAGTGACACCTTCGTCCAGGAGCTGCCCCAAGAGGAACATCAAGGCAGGAAGCACTGTGTGCTCTCCTGCAACTGGAAAAGGGGAAGACCAGAAGGGGCAGGTGGGAAGGGACACCTCTGACTCAGCTGGTCCTTAAATTGTAGAGCAGGACTGTTCAACTGGCAGCCCCTGAGGGCATCATTTGCAGCCTCCAAGCTCCCAACCAGCTGCTGCTTCCCCCATCACCCTGCAGCAGCAGCAGCAGCTGGGGGCTCCAGCCTCCTCCTCACCCCTCTGGCTCCTATTTTTTGCCCCCACCCCAGGGGATAGCATGGTCTAGCGTGGCATAGCTGGAGCACCCATACGGTGTGGTGCAGCAGAGGAGCCTGTGGCACTGAAACTGCATGTGAGGGGTGCAAAGTGGGAGAGGCTACCCGTATAGTATGCAGCCTGGGAGGGCTGTGGCTCACACTGCTGTGCTCTATGGGAGTTTGGCCCCTGTCTGCTTGGAAGTTAGACAGCCCTGACCTAGAGCAACTATTGTGTCTGCCTGTAGAGTAGTTTCAAGTACTAAAGTAATGGGGAGGATCTGAATTGTCAGAATAGGTAGAAAGGCAACTACTTCTGGAGAGCAGCTGCCCTTGGGCTGACAATGGGGAAAGTTGCATCACTGGAAAAACTAATGGCTGCTGTAAATGAGAGAGATTTGCACGGGAGTGATTGCATCAATGTAATCAGGGTAGTCAGACTCATAGCACAGAAGAAATCTGAGCCCAGGTTTACTCCAATGACTAATGAGCCCTTTCAAGAAAACTAGGATGGCTTTTGAAATGGCCACAAAATCCAAAATCAGGCACTTCCAGTGGTTTCACTGTCAACATTTCAAACAGTTTTTCGTCCTACTTCTTCACAGTCCCTCCCTCTAAGCTCAACAGACAGACCTGCTGTTCTCTGGATTTTATCATGTGTTGTTCAAAAAGTTTTGTGCTGCACAAGGATTGCCAAGCACTAAGCGAAGCTGCAAATGGAGCAGTGGGATAGGTGCAGGCAGGTAAAATGCAATTCAGCTACAGATGCTGAATTTAAAATGTGTTAGTGACAACCAGGACAGAAGTTCAATCCCTTTCTGGGAACAGAAGGGGTTTTTTTGGCTTAGCCTAAACAGAAACCTCCATTATTTTTTATTTAGTGTGTCTCATACATAGCTGAACCAAGAAATCTTCAGTCAGCTGGTTAAACTGACTCTGTGGTCCCTCTGGACTACTGAAACGGCATAACTGAGCCACACCAGGGCAAAGAGCTCACCTTGAGATACGTTTGGTTTCCAATTCGTTTTAGATCAGATAGGGGATAGGCCCATAAGGACTGCGTCCTGTCAGAAAGCTGCTGCTACAGAAAGCATGAAAATCTACCACAGAGATTGAGATTTCAGTGAAGACACTTTATGGTTCAAGATGTTCAACCAGCAGGGCTTCGCTGTGTAGTTGTGCAGAGTTTGCAAGGATCCACAGGCACGTCTCTGACCTCTCCCCACCACCTTTTACCTCACAGACTGCTTGGTGTTGGCTGTGCTGGAGGAATGTCGGACCAATACAAAATCATGCCTATTTCCCTTGCCACTGCCCAAGGGTGGGCCACATCCATACTTTCTCATCTCTACAGGAAACTGTCTTTGCACCAGCTGAGATCTATTTTTATGCCACCTCCAAGGCAAGTATTCCCTTGGTGGGCAGTCTAGAAAATGCTAGCATGCCACATTAACCTGCAGTTCCCCATTCATTATATCCAGGTGTTTGGGAATGTACAAGAGTGGGGCTCAAGCCACATCTGGGTTTTCCCTGCATGCAGGAAGATTCAGCTAATCATGGGGCCCTGGTATGGGCCATTTATGCCATTTCAGTAGCCCAAAGGAACCACAGATGACAATCACCCTGCTCCCAATGTTGTAGTGGATGGGGTTGTTAAATAGGGGAATCCTCTTCTGGCTAAGTATAAAGACTCTTTGTGATATCTTCGTTGTCCGCACGTGGCAAAGGGAACCAATTATTCCGTTTCATAATCATTCAGTCCAGTCACTGAAATAAAAAGAAGCTGTCCATATTTCCAGTTTAACCAGTGTCTGCATGGAGATACTCGGGCACAAGAGGAGTCCTCCTGTAGGCAAGTTGCCAGCCCTCGGTGGGACTTGCAGACCACTGACAATCAGACTTGTTCCCAGAAACATTATTAAAAGGGGCAGTGCTGAAAACCATGTAGCAGCCCAAGCCCCAGGCATATGGAAGGACTTCCAATGTTGCAGTAATAGGAATTTAATGCAGCTGAGACTTTACTGACAAGAAGAAGACAGCAGCTGGAGTTGCACAGCTAAGGTTTTTCAGATAAGGTCTCTACCCATTGAACTAGTACTGCAAAAGACACATTCACATGGTGAATCAAAACACCTGGATTCACTCTCATATTGTTCCCTTTTCTCCACCAGGCTTACTGGCACAAGCAGTTTGATTCTTGTTGACTTGAACCCAGAACACAAAAGCTTCAGGCATTCAGGCAAATGTCTGGAGAAGCCAACCCTGACATGGGAAATGCTAGAGATGGTGCAGAGTCACTTGGAAGAACTGGATGCCTTTAAGTCGGCAGGCCTGGATGAGCTCCATCCGAGGGTGCTGAAGGCGCTGGCCGACATCATTGCAGAGCCACTGGCGGGAATATTTGAA
>NW_005842115.1:2004358-2019223 GCF_000455745.1 Alligator sinensis | reverse complement strand
CAGTCCATGGGTGGCGAAGTGGCTGGAGGGTCGCACCCAGAGAGTCGTGGTGGATGGGTCGGCTTCGACCTGGAAGGGTGTGGGCAGTGGGGTCCCGCAGGGCTCGGTCCTGGGACCGATACTCTTTAATGTCTTCATCAGCGACTTGGACGCGGGAGTGAAATGTACTCTGTCCAAGTTTGCAGATGACACAAAGCTATGGGGAGAAGTGGACACGCCGGAGGGCAGGGAACAGCTGCAAGCAGACCTGGACAGGTTGGACAAGTGGGCAGAAAAAACAGAATGCAGTTCAACAAGGAGATATGCAAAGTACTGCACCTAGGGAGGAAAAATGTCCAGCACACCTACAGCCTAGGGAATGACCTGCTGGGTGGCACGGAAGTGGAAAGGGATCTTGGAGTCCTAGTGGACTCCAAGATGAACATGAGTCGGCAGTGTGACGAAGCCATCAGAAAAGCCAATGGCACTTTATCGTGCATCAGCAGATGCATGATGAATAGGTCCAAGGAGGTGATACTTCCCCTCTATCGGGCGCTGGTCAGACCGCAGTTGGAGTACTGCATGCAAAAGAAGCAGGGTAAATTAACCCACATCGGTCTACGGTGCCATAGCTCGACTGCTCTTCTAGGGTAAACATACTTTAAGTGCTGCACACCAGGCACACAGGGCCTGTCCTCTCTCAACTGCAGCCAATTCCAAAAGTTCCTCGGAGGACAGGGGTTGAAAGGAGTTGCAGATTTCTTCACTGGTTAAATACTCCTCTTAGTCCATAAGCAGACTTTGGCAAGCACGGCTAACTGAGGCACCGACGAGGATTTAACTGTCACCCTCTATTCACGCACTGCCTTGTGCTCTTGCCCTGCTGCTTCAACAATGCCACCCCTCAGTAACCCCTCCACCTGTTTCTCCCCCAACCATCTCCTCACTTTTTCCATGTCCATCCCCTTTTTTAATGCCCTCCAAAATGCAATCCATGCCAATAGCCCTTGCAATGGCAGGGCACTGGCAGCACACTTTTTTCTCCTGCTCTTAATCTGTGGCACATTGGAGGGTGGGGGGAGGTAGGTGTTTTTTGGTAGTGGCACATGAGGGAAGTGGAATGGATAATTTTGTGGATCCTTTAGATCAGTGTTTCTCAACCTTTTAAGTAGTAGGTACCCCCTAACTTCTGAAAATTGTAATAAGTACCCCAACTCTCAATTTTCCAGGGGATTTTATATTTACAGACTAATGTATGCCATATTTTGGAAGAAGGGCTGTGTATCTAAGGCCATGATATAACAGACATCTGATCTGGTATGGGTAGGGTTGCCATCTTTTACACCAGGGGTGCACAACTCAAGTAAGTACCTGGGCTAAAGGGGATGTTAGCTAAAGCTAGGAGGGCTGAACCCGCCAAATTATTACTGGGGAATTTAAAGCACCGCACACCAAATTTTTTGCCATAGTTTTGAGAGGAAAAGATGGAGCTTCCACCACCTCTCCGGGTAGCTTGATCCAGTGTTTTACTACCCTCCTAGTGTGAAAATTCTTCTTAATATCTAACCTAAACTTCCCTTGCTGCAACTTGAGATTGTTGCACCTTGTTCTGCCATCTGCCACCACTGAGAACAGTCCAGCTCCATCCACTTTTGAACCCCCTTCAGGTAGTTGAAGGCTGCCATTAAACCCTCCCTCAGTCTTCTCTCCTCCAAACTAAATAAGCCCAGTTCCCTCAGCCTCTCCTCATAAGTCATGTGCTCTAGCCCTCTCACCATTTCTGTTGCCCTCCACTTGACTCTCTCCAATTTGTCCACATCTTTTCTGTAGTGCAGGGTCCAAAACTGAACACAGTACTCCAAGTGTGGCCTCACCAGCGCTGAATAGAAGGGAATAATCACTTCCCTTGACCTGCTGGCAACATGCCTACCAGTGCAGCCCAGCGTGCCAGTAGCCTTCTTGGCAACAAGGGCACACTGCTGGATCATGTTCAGCTTCTTGTCCACTGCAACCTCCAGGTCCTTTTCTGCAGAGCTGCTGCCCAGCCAGTCAGCCCCACACCTGTACTGGCTCATGGGATTGCTCCGTCATAAGTGCAGGACTTTGAACTTGTCCTTGTTGAACCTCATGACATTTCTTTTGGCCCAATCCTCCAATTTGTCTAGGTCACTCTGAATCCTACTCCTACTCTCTAGAATATCTACTGCTCCCCCCAGCTTGCTGTCATCTGCAAACTTGCTGAGGATGCACTCTATGCCATCTTCCAGATCGTTGATGAGGACATTAAACAAAACCAGCCCCAGGACTGGACCCTGAGGCACTCCATTTAATACCAGCTGCCAACTAGACATGGAGCCATTGATTACTACTCTCTGAGCCTGATGCTCCAGCCAGTTTTCCAACCACTTTACAGTCCATTCATCTAGCCCGTACTGCCTTAGCTTGCCTGTGAGAATGCTGTGGAAGATGGTATCAAAAGCCTTGCTAAAATCAAGGTGCACCACATCCACCGGTCTCCCTGCATCCACAAAGCCAGTCCTCTCATCATAGAAGGCAGTCAGGTTGGTCAGGCATGACTGGCCCCTGGTGAATCCATGCTGACTGTTCCTAATCCCCTTTTAATCCTCCAATTGCTTAGAAATGGATTCCTTGAGGATCTGCTCCATGATTTTTCCAGGGACTGAGGTGAGGCTGACTGGTCTGTAGTTCCCTAGATCCTCCTTTTTCCCTTTCTTAAATATGGGCATTATTTTTGCCCTTTTCAAATCATCCAGGACCAGTGTTCCCTCTAAGCTGAATGGTGTGTGCGGCCGTGCAGGCACACTCATGCTGTGTTGCCAGGTGCACCTGCGCAGCTGCGCACACTGCGCAGCATAGAGGGACCTCTCCTGATTGCCATGAATTTTTAAAGATGATGATCAGTGGCTCTGCAGTCTCATCAGCCAGCTCCCTCAGCACCCTCGGGTGCATCCCATTCAACCCCATGGACTTGTATACATCCAGCTTTTCTAACTTGTCCCTAACCTGTTCTTTCACCACCGAGGGCTGCTCATTTCCTCCCCAAACTGTGCTGCCCGGTACAGTAGTCTGGGAGCTGACTGCCTGTGAAGACAGACACAAAAAAAGCATTGAGCACTTCAGCCTTTTCTGCATCATCTGTCACAAGGTTGCTTCCCCCGTTCAGTAACAGTCCTGCACTTTCCCTGATCCTCCTCTTGCTACCAGCATACTTGTAGAAACCCTTTTTGTTACCCTTCATGTTCCTTGCTAGCTGCAACTCCAATTGCACTTTGGCCCTCCTGACTTGGGGCAGTGAAAGTGCAGGGCCAGGCCCGGAGCTGGGGCAGACCCGTGATCTGCTGCCCGCACACCCCTGCAATGAGCATGGGTTCCATGGGCAGGGGCACGCAGAGACCAGATCGTGGATCTTCCCCAAGATCCCTGCCCCAGCCCTGACCACCCCCGGCTCGGGCTCAGAGTAGCTTCCCACCCAGGTGTGCAGTATGTCCATGAGGCTCCTGGCTGGTCAATGAAGATCCCAGGAGCGTAGGATCATGACAGCATGGGGATGTGACAAGGACCAGGACAGAGCCCTGGTTCTGAAGCCCCACGGTATCACGGCCCTGCACTCCCAAGACCTCAATAGAGGTCATCTGGGAGCCACGCAGGCAGGGGCTTCTAGGAAACGAGTCTGGCCGCTGGGCTGGATCCACTATTTTGCCCACCCCTGTTCTGGAGAGTAAAGCCAGGATCCAGAATGACCTGAACAGGTTGGAGAAATGGTCCACAATCAATTGGATGAAATTCAACAAGGACGAATGACTAGGCTGCAGTACTGTAGAGGAGAACCTAGGGTTTACAATAGACCATAAGCTGAATATGAGCCAAAGGTGTGCTTTTGTTGCAAAAAAAGTCAACTGGGTTGTATAAACAGGAGTGTCAAGGAAAGCAATTCTTCTGCTCTCTTCAGCACTGGTGAGGCCTCACCTAGAGTTCTGTATCTAGTTTTGCATCCACACTTCAAAAACAATGTGGACTCAAATGATTAGGGGTCTGGGAAGCAGGACTCTTGAGGAAAGGCTGAAAGAGGTAGAATTATTTAGTCTGAAGAAGGAAAGACTAAGAGGGGATTTGATGGTCTTCAAATACCTGAAGAATGATTATAGAGGGGATGGAGATTTTTTTTTCTTAATGGATGTAATGGACAGGACTTGGAGCAAGGGCCTCGAGCTGCAGCAGAGGAAATTTAGATTGGAGATTAGGAGGAATTTTCTGACTATGATGGTGGTCAAGCACTGAAACAGGCTACCTAGAGAAAATGTGGTATCTCTTTCCTTGGAAATTTTCAAAAACTGATTAGACAGACACTTGACTGGGATGGTTTAGTCAGGGATGATCCTGCCTTGAACAGGGGGCTGAGGTCCTTTCCAGCCCTACTTTCCTATGATCCTACGCACCTTCTAAAGTAGACAAGCCCCAACAGCTAATTTTTGAACTAGTAGATCATAAAATGTCCTCAGGCTTACCTACACTAGTTCATGAAACAGTGGACCTGGGTACTATTTTTTTTGTGTCAACAAGGCTAAAGATAATAAATTATTGTTAAAATGGATTAAAATAAAAGAAGCAGTCTTGGGTATTTCCCACTTCTGGGCTGCCTGTAGTGTTTTCTTTATTGTGTCTAGTGTCTAGTAAGCTGGGGAAAGATTCTTTGCAGTAATTGTCTTGTACAGCACTTCCCACACTGTCTGTGTTTGACACACAGTGATAAACGATAAAATAATAGGTGTATAAATACAATGTGAATCTTACACCTTCCATCTGGAAATATCATGCCAAAATGTGCTTTTTGTTTCACAGACATAGTATCGTTGGTAAACCGTTCTGTTTGCTTTTGGGGGAAAAACGACAAAGCATAAAAGCATAATCCTGAACGCAGAGAGAACTGTAGGTTGGCTGTTTAAACTTCAAAGCACTAATAACACAGTGTATAGCTGTAGATATTAGCATATCAGGTTTGGGAGTTTGCATATATCCATATATAAACTGCTCATTGCATATGGATTTAGAGCCTGGTTTCAGGATTGCCAAGCACCCACCACTTACAGGGATTTTCTGCTAGTTGAACTATTTTCTAAAATAAATAAAATGGTTCGATCTCTATGTGGATGCAGCAGTCACAATACAGAGGTGTCCTGTCCTTATGGAAATAAGTTCTACAGGTCTTAGCGTTTCTATAGTGATATAATGACAGCCACACTTGGGAGCATTGTACTGCTTTCATTTTCCTGGGATAGGTAAAGTGGTAGAAAAAGTGTCTGTAAAGAAGTCCTACATGAGGTGTGGATGGTCAGTGGTTCCTAACAGCAGAGGCAGCATGGCCCAGTGGGGCAGACACTGAGTGCAGGATCCTAGGTTCTGTTACCGATCTGCTGTGTGATCTTGGTCTAGTCTGTTTGCCCTTCTACCTTTTATCTGCCTTGTCTTTTAAACAGAAGGCTCTTGGGATATGGAAGGTGCCTTACCATGTGCATGGGGGGGGTCTAATACAGTGGGCCCCAATCTCAGTGGGGCCTAGAGATGCTATTGTAATGCAAATAGTAATAATTTCAAACTCATGAACCAATTCTCCCTTCCAGTCTAGGGCTGGGTGCAGTATTGCTCTTATCTTCTAGATGTAATGAATACCTCTGCCCTCCCTTACTAAGGATAAGTAGAAAGGAGAGAGACATTCTTAACAGCTGGTTACAAGGGAGGAGTGTCATTAGCATTATCCGGGAACACCTTGTCTGCAAATGATTCCTTGAATTGTTGAGTGTTTGTAATGTCCCTCTTAGCAGGGTGCTCAGCTGATGATTACGTCAGTGCATACAAGAATCCCTTTGTACCTCATGGCCCACACCATGGATTTCAGAATCAGGTCCTTCTTTCCACTACAGGCCTCCTCTGCTTCAGCAGTGTGAAATATGAGTATAAAATTTTAATGGGAATAGGATTGGAGTGGCTTAAGCCAAAATCCCATCTATGCTGCAAAGAAGCCAGAGGGACCTGCTTGCAGCACGGTTGTAAGAGTTTATGATTATAGTGTGAACTGAACTGAAGTGTGCCACGTCTGCATTATCCATGAGCACGCTTTGAAGCCCACCACCAAGAACCCGTTTGGATCAGTACTGCCCCATATATAACAAAATATAACAAATAAGAGATTTATTTATTGTGCCCTACCACAGAGGTAGGCCTTACAAAGGGCAGGAGGAGAATTAGGGGCATGGAGAGGTAGAGCAATTCATGTAAGGTTACACGCAAGATCAAAATCAGGATTAAACCTCAAACTTCCTGAAGGTCAGAGCAGCGGCCAGTTCAGTGCTAACCTTGTAAGGAGCCGGGCTATGGTACAGCACAGATAGAGCAGTGGTGTAATAGGGCAGGGTGACCAGAACAGCCACCCCAGGCACCAATTCAGGGATGTCCCAAGCAACTCTACTGGTGGCAGTGGCAACTGGAAGCCTGTGTGTAGCAGCAGCCTCAGGTGCCCAGTTGTGTCATCTGAAACACAGCAGGGTTCTCTATACTGCAAGGCAGAACTGTGTTTTAACTGCATCACAAGACAAGCATGCTATAAGCTGATCCCTTGACACAGCTACTATTTTCACTGCACAGACAGGCCCAAAGTATGCCTATTGCATTGTGGATCGTGGATTCACAGCATGCTGTCCCCAGCAGTGGCCTATCTAAGAAGGTGAAACCCCTCTTCTCTTTAAAATATACCTACTTAACAAGCCAAGCCTAATCATGGAGATCATTTTCTTGCCCCTTTCAGCTCATAAAGCAAGAAGATTCGTATCCTTTATGCTTTCTGTCTTCAGATATCATTGCTCTCACAAAATACTTAATTCAGTTTCTGATTCCTACTAAGGCATTTGTTTTTATTATAAACTACAGCAGAGAGTTCCACAAGTTAATTAGAAATTGCTTTAGAAAGCATTTTCTGTGATGTGTTTTAAATCCATTCCCCTTAATTTCATTTGATGCAACATATGTTTTGCTGTGTGAAGAGGAGATGCAGTTTTATTGCTGCTATCTGCCTGATGAACATGTTCATCACTAGCAGTGGACATAGTGAGAAGTCACTTATCTGATAGAGAGAGACAAAACACTCCCTCTTTCTTATCAACAAACTGAATTATCAGCCAAGTGAAGTGGTTTTACTATGGACTTCCTGGCTGCATTTTGTTTCAAAGATCCACTCTGGCAGAAAACATTCATGGATGTATTTTCCCTCTCTCATTCTCTCTCTCTCTCTCTCTCCCATGTTTTAAACTGCAGCAGCTACAAATAACTGTTGATCTTCCAAAGATGTTTAGTTTAAGTGATGTTAAGCAGATTTGGATTTGTTCTGACTGCTTACACTGTAGCAAAAGTGATGCCCAAAGAGTTGTGCAAAGGGGCCAGAGGAGCATGCAGGCTAGTACACTTGAAAACTGAAAACCTGGTGACATGCCCCAATTTTACAGCCCCTCGTAGCTGTCACTAAAAGGATAGGCCAGAATTTCCAAGGCTGCCTAGCTACTCAAGGTGCCCAACTAGGGACAGTCGGGAACTGACTTTCACTCACTCAAAGGCGAAGAGCACCCAATGAGGGGGCTGGACTTGATGATCTTCCGAGGTCCCTTCCAGCCCTAATGTCTATGAAACAATGCCTATGAAAATTAGCAGACCCCTTGGAAAGCATGTCCTTTAATCTGTATCTCCCTCCCCCATCTGGAACTAGGCAACAGACTTCTGTACAGACAAGAACATTTGGGGGAATTCTCTACGTTATGCATCTGTATATATACACAGACGGACTCTCAACTAACTGTAACCTCTTATGCATTATTACAGCAGCACCTGCACATCTACTAGGTGCTGATACGATGTGCAGCAGCAGCCAAAAGCATGTACATGGATTTAGGTGAGAAGGCGATTAGACAGAATGTGCCAGCATTAAAACTCCAGTGGAAGAGGTAATTTGATGGCGTGTTCCCAATTTGAACACTCTAGGACATGAACTTCCTCTCAAAGGCCTTGTCAACAGTACAGCATGTAATGGTGTTTGAACATGGATGTCAGCAATCGCATTAGCTGAACTGGGGATGAATGCAGTTTAGATGTTAAGCGTTGAAAAGAGCAAGCTATGTTTGGTATCCTTTCAGCTAAGTGTAACTGCAAGGTTTAATCACATTTAGCCTGGATAACACTGAATATGATTTGTCCTCGGCTACACTTACACCTAACCGTACTCAGTTCCAATTCAACTGACTCTTCATCACAGGAACAGTTATATTTTCACTTATAAACCAGGCCAAAGAAGATGCAATAGCAGAAGCAAAGTCCAGAGGTAGGCAATAAAAACCATTAACCTCCTCCCCCTACAACCTCATCTTCTTTTTTTTTCTTTCTTCATAAGCCTCCTTTGGTTGTGGGGGATGGTCTTTTTCCCAGCATGCTTTTCTGGGGCTGAATCTTTAAATTGAGCAAAGGCAGGCAATTACAGCTATTTTGCAACCAGCTGCTGGTTAGTGCTTCTTCATCTTGTCTAGCTAGTGAGTATTCTGATTTACTGTTATGCTTTCAGCTAATCTTTCCTGGGTTATTCCTAAAATGTTGTCTTCTTGCCTATTTAGAAAAATGGGTGCCAATTTACAAAGGAACCATATTCCAGATGATTGCAGTAAAGGCAGTGTTAGTAATAGATCCCAGGGTTTTACTTTCCAGTGCCCCTATGCTTCTAGCTGAAACATAACACCTCTCAGATTACATACTGTAAGTAAAGGTATTTCTGAAGCAGAAGCAAGTGAGTAGGCACTATCTAAAACTGTAATGACAGTCAGTGCTCTTTTGTTGTGTACAAATTACAATAGAAAACTGGGGAGGGAGACTCCCCACCCGCCCCCCCAAACTGAAGATGACTAGAACTTGAAGAATTTTACTTGTACATTTTTATGTTGCTTTTGTACAAAGAAATTCCACAGTGCTGTGCACTTCTACTACACCTACTGTTTGGGATTACCAATCACTTTTCATAAGCTAATAAATTATGACTCAAAACACCAAATAGCCTGATCCTCCTTGAGAGCTTCCACCTTCTTTAAAGCAATTAGTGCATATGGGATTGGGGGTCTGTTATCAAGTGCCTTCATTTTAGAGTGCTGAACTCTTTAAACCTGGGGCATACTTTCAAGAAAAGCTGAACACCTGCAGTTGATAAAAGACATGAACCAGAACCTGTGAAAGTCGGGGCCAAAGTGTCCCAGAGACAGTACCCAGCAGTCAAGGCATTTGAAGTCGGTTGCCCACTTTTATTCTGATAGGCAAGGGAGCAGATCCTGGCTGTGTTTAAAAATGTGCAGCTCTGTAGAAATATTTAAAGAAAACTTTGGCTTTTTGAGCTATTATTTTAAGCTGGTCTTGCATCTTTTATCGTAATGGAGGTAAACTGCTCAAGGGAGCACATCAGTTGAAACACAGAATAAGGATGTTTATGCTATTTGAGGCTTCTGCTAGCCTTCTGATTGATATGTCCCAATTGTAGCTACCATCAGAAATGTGCCACTGCAACCCTTTGAGGAGGGGTGGGAAACCTGCAGTATGGGCAGGCAGCCTCTGTGATGGCTCCCAGCAGATTGGGGACGGAACAGGCAGCCCAGCAGCAAATAGGGCATGAAGCAGAAGGTGGGGCATGAGATCAGGCAAGCAGCACAGGGAAGGAAGCAGGAGATCTAACAAGAAGCAGAAAACAAAGCTGCAGTTTGAGCAGAGGAAGAGGACAGGAGTAACGCTGGGGGAGGATGTGGAGCTAACTTGTGGCATGCCTGAAAAAAGGTTGGCTCCTAGTGCACCTAGCCAGTGGTCCCCATCCCACATTGAAACCAGAATGAACTCCACCAGTGCAAGTAACAGCTGTATGCTCCAGAGGTTTGGACTGATGCAGGTACACCTGCCTGTTCACCACTCATTGCCTTATCCTAAATAAAGACAAAGCCTCAGTGCACACAACAGAGCCCTGGCTTACAAATGGTGAAGACACAAGGTTTCGTTTATGCTCCCTTGTCTCCCCTCACTATAAAAGACACCAAAACAAGACTTTGAGCTCTCTCCATTGCGGAAGACAGAAGTAGAAGGCTAATGTACTGCTTGCACTGTTAAAGGACAATAGCAGTGTTATGGGAGAGGTTCTAATGGCATCTAATTTTAAAGAGGTAGGCCACTTAAGCTTAAAGAAAGTCTTTGCAGGGTTAGCACCTCAATAGCTATAAAAATAGTTGTAAATGGCTTGAATATAGTAAAGAAGGCTTAATCAACTCTTGCCACACCGTGTTGATAATTTAAAAGCATGGAATAAAATTCCGGGAATGTAGAGCCCATCTGAATGCATGACAAGCCTTTCAAAGTTGATAGTTGTTACAGCTTTTTTTTTTTTTGGTAAGGATGCATGTAAATTAAACCAGACTTTCTAAAATAACAGTCTATCTTTCACAAGAGCTTTGAAGCTTTTCTGTTTTATCAAACATTTAAATCAGTGCAGTTTTCCTTTAATCCACCCTTAATCCACAGCTGGAGGAAAAAAGGTCTCCTGTTAAACAATACCAAAGCACTGGTGTTAAGTCCATCACCCCTCCAAGTCATTCACCACAGTAGGGTGTGAATTTCAGTGGTGAGGTTATTTAGGGCCCATTCCAAAAGCCCTTGAAATAAATCTGACTCTCTTGATTTTGCTTCACTGGATTGTTTTGGGTGGCAAGTAATACATTCAGAACCAACAAATGGTGTTTCTAGCCAAAATTGAGATTTTAATCTAAAGTTGTTTACAAATCCAATGTGAATAGAAATGCCCCCCCCACCCCCGCCCCAGCCTCTGGGGGGAAAAAAATTGGGAATGCACTGTTTAAATGTAAACAGGTCCTTGCAGTGCATGCAATCCAAAGATTTATAGCATCTTAAGAGAACTAAAAAGTAAAACTAAATTAAAACAAACGTAAAATGAATGGCTGTGTTCATTTCTAATGAAATGTAGGAAGTAATGACCATAATCGGTGAAAAGTAAATTAGAATTTTTAAAAGCATTTGCTTTCCGCAGTCAGTAACAGTGGCGAGAATGTTTGGCATTTCTCATTACTTCTAACCTGAAAGATTTTTTTTTATACTGCAGCTATGTATAGCAACAGGGAGAAGTGCTACATACCAAAACCAGCTTAAAAAAAAAATCAGCCTTTTCAACTTTGAATCCTGACACCCTACCAGCTTTGAAACAAACAAGAGCTGAACAGGGATCAGACTCTAATGCTTTAGTTTTTAGATTTGAATATTAAAAAAAATCTTAGGCCCAGATCCTGGAAAAAAGCAATTAGGTTCCAAATCCCTTGGATAGAAATTCAAGCTCCATCAAAATCATTGGGGGAAAAAAAAATCACACCACTAGAGCTGGATATCACCGGACAGGTGAAATTCTGTGGGGTTCCAGGTGGTGTGCTGTTCTCTCTCTCTCTTTTTTTTCCAGGATTGCATTCCTAATTCTAAAATAAATGTGAGATTTTCTTCCTCTTCTTTCTCTCCCTTTGTTTTTCTTCTGTCTGATTCTGTTTCTGGAAGTAAATGGCTTGAACCTCTGTTTAGAAAGGATTATAGGCTGGTAGATTAAGACAATCCTGCAGCATAAGAACCTTCAGTGTTTGCTGTAAGCACATTTGGGCGCATAGCTGTAAGCATTAGGAGAGTAACATGAATAAATTATGCCAGATGCCACATCAAGTGACCCATGCCAGAATTGTGTGAAGAGATATTTGCACGGACATAAGAAATACAGCCTTTGTTTCTGTAGGCAGTTGCTGGTGGTGGTGGTGGTGATCTGAACCTAACATGGTTCAGATCAACTGTGATTGCTGTACTCGTTTATAAATGATGGAGAACATAAAAATAATAATAGTAAACACAAATTGCTTTCCTCTGGCTACATTTATATTGGCATTCAGGAAGCCTGTACCTACCATGTCCATTGGTGCTAACATGGGTGGAAACTATAATGTAGACAAGGCTCAGGGCTTGCACTGCTGCATCATACAGTCCTGCTCTGAGCTCCCCCTGCTGCTATCACACATGGTGCGACTGTGCATGATCAAGCAACTCTGTTTTCAGATGCTTGTATCTTTTATCTACATTTGAGGAACTTAATTGTATCCTGCTCCTTTACCAGAGTACCTGAGACCCTTTGAGATCACAGAAATGTTATTTTGCCAATGCCGGACAGCTTCAGGAGATACTGTCAACTAAAAGAAAAATTACCCTTCCAGTTAAATGCTTTCTCAAATTCCTAATAGTGCCCAATTGTTGAAAAGTTTTTACAGCTGAAAGAGAAATGTGTTCTCTCTTTAACTCCCCCCCCCTTCAGTTTCTGCATCTAATCACATCTCATAGGGTGAGATGGAGTCTCTCTCCCCCGTGGTCAGCTGGGTCCGATCTGGCGTGGGGTGTTGCCAGCACACCTGTGCGCAGCCAGGGTTCTCCGAGCAGGGGGGAGACTGGACCTTCCACAGGTGTGGAAGCTCACTTCAATGGATCTGAGTGCAGAATCAAGCCTTGGGCAATGTCCTATTTTGTTTGAATGGGTCTTTCAGGCGGGAAGAGAGTGGAAGAAGACATTTAGCATGCACTTTTCCATTTTGCACTGCATCACTGGATAGAAGGTTAGTGACCTGAAAAAACATAGATTTGTGGTGAAAAATCTTAACAGACCTTACCGGAGGCTTGCATGGGGGTATGACAGCCCCTCAGAACAGTGCATTAGTAGCTTAGTACTTATTGAAATAGATGTTATACGGTATTTAAGTTAGGTGTACAAAAGCTAACAAGATTATTCATCGTTTTCTTCATGCACTTACAGATGGGTGCTTCCTCTGCAATCTTCACCTTTTCCTCTCACTTTTTACACGGATTTCCACACACTCCACTCATGGGTTTTCATACACAGGTGTTTTACTCTATTCTCTTCCCATCTCATATTTAGCATTAAACTCACTGCAAAAGTAACAGCTTTGACTCCCCGGTGTCCTTAACGTATGTTTAGTCTTTCAATTCAATGACTGTTCTGTCAAAATATACATTTCATTCTGCGCCTTCTATCCAAGTGGCCTTTATGCTGGGAATCTGCATTTATTGTTCTTATCTCTTCCCTAGGGCTTTCAAAAAGCAGATGGATGTAAAGACTGACAATCAGATGTCTTCCTACAACCAACCTGAAGTCAGCAGGTAAGAACTACGGAGTTGCTTACCAATGGAAAGAAATCTCTATAATGTGCGAGACATGCAGACACCCCTGTGAAATACTTCCAAGAACATTTTATTAGAGACCATATTGCTCCCCGTCATATTTTTTGCATTTGCCTTTTCTTGCTTTACAATTTATATGAAAAGAGGGGATTTCGTAGGTAGCGATCCATCTGCTCACCTTACTTATTCCTTGCTTTCTATAAGCCTCTGTGATGCCCCAATTAATTGCTCTGCGTATGATCACACCACATCACAAACAGGATTCTGACTTTCAGTCCTGTCAGTATGAGGGGAATTTTCTAACAAATTTCCTAAAGTTGCCAGTTCAGCTTCACTAGTGTTACCAATGTGGGCTGTAACTGTTGTGTGTGGATAAAGCCTTACCAAGTTGAAGCTGAATCAGTATCAATTTGTAACCGGCCATCAATCTTTAAACACAAAGGGGTGCACTAGTTTAACTAAATCAGGTGAACACACCTGTAACCAATGCATGGAAGCTTTAGTGGAATTCATTTCCAGCTGTCTTAGAGCCCCCTGGGTAGAGGCATCCACGGCTCCCTTAAAAAAAAGTATTATGATTTAGGCTTACTCAGTGAGTGATAGCAAGCGATCTGTCCATGCTATGATCATGAAGCAGGACACTTGGTTCCCTCACTTTACCTGTGGCAGGTTAGGGTGGACGTCTGTGTTGTGTTAGGGTTGGAAGCAATCGTTTACCCTAAAGTGCAGATGGGATTGTATGGGATGGTTTGGACAGGGCTGATCCTGCCTCTGGAGGTCCCTTCCAGCCCTGCTGCTATGATTATGAAATGACTTTTCCTTGTTGTTTAACCAGGCTGCACAGATCACTCCTTTCTAATCTATCTCCCCAAATCCTTCCTTCCTTTTAAACATGTCTTACTAAAACACTGGAGGTGATATTTCTCTCAGCCCCTCCCGTGTGCTGTATTTCACTGCCCGTGCCCAGCTTCCTACATTGGGAGCCCTGAGGAAGAACATCTTGCCTTCCAAAGCTTGTCTCACACCTCCATAGCTGGTCCAAGATCTCACCTTCAGAAATCCTGGCTTTACATTTCACCTGAAATGCAGCTGGTCCTTTCAGGATCCCCCCTAGGGTTAGAGTCTGAGGTGGGCAAAAGGGCTGGAAGGGACCTCTGGAGTTCACTAGTCCAGCGGTTCTCAACCTTTCCTGTACCAGGACCCATCTGTAAACGGCAGTGGCCAGTACAACCCACTGCCCTGCTCTGCCAGCCTGTGGGGGGAAGCCAGTTTCCCCCCCATGTTTCTCTTTGAACAGGAAAATCCACTTGGAAAGTGTGTGGATCCATTTGGAAAGTGCATGTGTGACCCTTCTGTACAGTCTCACACCCCACTTTTGGGTTGTGACCTAGGGGCTGAGAGACCCCGCTCTACCTACTCCAGCCCCCCTCCAGGATCATCCCTCTCCCAACCCTCCCATCCACCCACTGGATCTAAGCCTTGCCACCACACAAGCCATCCCCCCGGTTCCGTGCAGCTGGTGGGAGACGCATCTGTCGCCGGGCTCCTTCCCCCAGCGAGGATGTTTGCAAGGGGGGGGGC
>NW_005842115.1:1991798-2002758 GCF_000455745.1 Alligator sinensis | reverse complement strand
CGCTCCTGCTCCGGCTCCTGCTCCTGCACGGCGCTTTAAAAGTTAAAGTGCTTCCCCCGCAGCAGGGAGGGCAGGGCTTATTGCTGCAGCTGTGTGTAGCGGAGAGAGTGTCCTTGCATGTGCCTCTTTAAATGTAAATGCCACGTTGAGGCACAGCAGAGATCCCAGTTCTTGGAAAACCAGGCGGGAGGGGTAGAGGCTTCCCCCCCTCCAGGCTGCTATCCCCCTCCACAATTTTTTTTTTTTTTTTTTTTTTTTTTTTTTGTTTTTTAGAGGCACCTTAATAAGCTCCTCTTTTGTTTTTCAGTGTCACCTAGTTCATGCAAAAATTATGACCTCTTTTTAAGCAGGAGTTAACTGCACCGCAGGGTGTCATCGGGGAGGTGCCTGTGAAAGTGAATGAGGAGAAGTGGGAAAGGTTTCCTTTTTGCAAGGCACTTTCTCTCTCCAAGCTGATAGGTTTCCCACCCTGCCCCCTCCCCTGCCTCCAACACACCCTGTCTGGGAAGGTGCCTGAGCATCTCCTCCTGCCTAAGAAGAGGTCATAATTTTTGCATGAAATAGGTGACACTGAAAGGCAATAAAGGAACTTATTAAGGTGCCTCTTAAAAAAATTTCCAGCCATAAGCAAGTTTTTGAGGCTGGAGTCTCACCGAATCATTCATTCATTCGGGACAGCTGGATGAGTGGCAGCATGGGGGAGGACAGGAGAGTGCTATCACATCTGCTGTCAGCAGTCAACTTCCCTGCTCTCGGCAGTTAGGCAAGATCTCTAACTCTTGATCTGGGGTGCAGGGTTTAGCCCTGAAAGGAGGCGGATGTTCAAGCCGTGGGCAGGAGCATCCTGTTGCACATTGGATGCTGGATTTCTGGGAGGAAATAGTTTTTGGGGAAGTGCAGGTTTTAGAAGCCGATTACAACATGTTTAAAATTCAGTTTGCCGCTGTTCTTCCAAGCCCAGAATGAGGTCCTGTTTTGAAACCCGGTGCTTTTTTAAATCTACAAGTTAACTGTTTTATTTTCCTTGCAGAAGAAGAACAAGAGGAAGATGAGGAGGAAATTGATGTGGTCACGCTAGTAGAGGTGAATGGAGTTGAATCCGGCACAGAGTCTAGTACAGACTCTAGCGGAGAGTCCAGCACAGATTCCGTAGACGGACACAGCAAGCCACACCACAGCCCGCTAGTTCTCAAGCGGTGTCATGTCCCCATCCATCAGCACAATTACGCTGCTCCTCCTTCCACCAAGGTTGAATATCCGTCAGCAAAGAGGTTAAAATTGGACAATGGCAGAATTCTCAAACAGATCAGTAACAACAGAAAGTGCTCAAGTCCCCGCACATCAGACTCGGAAGAGAACGACAAGAGGCGAACGCACAACGTCCTGGAGCGCCAAAGGAGAAACGAGCTGAAGTTGAGCTTCTTTGCTTTGCGTGACGAGATACCTGAGGTAGCCAACAATGAAAAGGCACCCAAAGTCGTCATCCTTAAAAAGGCAACGGAATATGTTATTTCTATTCAAACAGATGAACACAGACTGATTGCAGAGAAAGAGCAGTTGAGGAGGCGGCGAGATCAATTGAAACATAAACTTGAGCAGCTAAGGAACTCTTGTGCGTAGAAACTCTTGGGTATAGACTTGAGTAACCCAAACCAGACTGAAATATGATAAAATATTAATGTTTCTAATCTTACTCGTGAACTATACCAGTTCTGAAAGGAGCTCTTGCAATTGCATGCTGTGCAAAATGACTTGCAACTACACAACCTTGGCTTCATCTCTCGTGAGCTGAGCCATAACCTCAACTGCCTCATAACCAATACTTTGGGCGTCAGACAAACTATACATTCTTCATGATGGGGGAGAAACTTATCAACTTTTTCTTTTTAAAATTTTTGTATTTAAGACATTTTTCTTCTTGAGAGAATTCCAAAACGTTGTCCCTCAACTTGCTGTATATATTTACACTTATTAACATGTAAATACTTGTAATAAAAATCTTTATAGAAAAGTGCGACATTTAATACTCAGCAGTTGTGGCAACTGGATTTATACTTGTTTTGATCTTCTGTGCCATAACATTTCACAATCTTGTGGGGTTTTTTTAATTTAAATACTTTTTTTCTTTTAAAAAATGATTTTTATTTCGTTTTTAGATTAAAAAAATAAATAAATATTTGCCCAAAATATAATTAGCTAATCTATGTGTAAAGACTTTGCTTTATCTCACATATTGTCACTTCTACAGTGTCCCCAAACTGTCTGTCATAATTGTACAAAAAAGTATAGTAGATTAGGGGAAAAAAACCCAGTTTCAGAACATGCGTGGGAATTTGGCCCTTATTTATATAGAAGTACACACCTGCCCACACACACAAAGGAAAGAGCAAGATCTCTCATTGTTTCAAAGGGAATTTAATCTGCCATTCTAGGTATCACCCCTTGAGCATCTTGACAAAGATACCAGTTAAAATAGATGGTGGACTGGACTGTGGTTAGCTATCCCCTGGGGCTATTAAACTGACTCTTCACACTACAGCATCTTCTGTTCCTAGCAAGCATTGGGGAATCTTCATTAAATGGCAGGAACAATGTACTGCATATGAATATTTTGCAATGCAATCCTCTTCATGCATAGTTTACTACCAGATGCTCATTGTCTTCTGATTTTTTTTTTCATTACAAATAAATCAAAATAAGAGATTAAGCATATAAGCGTGCTATCCCAATGTGACAAAAAACAATTTAGTTCTGAGCCTGCTATTACAAATGGCTCAGTGTTTTCACCTGGTACAAGTGAAGATTTCCTGGAAGAGTTTGAAACTTCATAGAAAAAAGCAACAGTGATGTTCTTGCACATATAGTATTGAAAAGTACAGCAAAGAACACTAATTTCTTAAGTGCAGATTACATCTCTGATTGAATCTGACCTAGAATTTGCTTGTAAATGACATCTAAAATCAGGAGTTGCCCCAAACTGTCAGTTTAGCATGAGCCTTGGAGAAACATCCCTCTGTGATCTACAAGGTACATTCTGACCCATCCTCCAAGAATAAGCATGTAAAAGTGATACCTGACATTTTCTTCTTCCACTCACCTGCTTCAGCAGCCAGAGTCAATCCAAGAAACAGATAAAACTTTTGATCCAGAGGGGGAAGTGGTTTTATGTTTTTATTTTTGGAATGAAAGCTTTTTAATGCTGCATGAGAATCACATTTAAAAATGCTAGTTTAAATGAGGCAGTGGTAACATTTGGGGGCAGATTAAAACCAGGTCTATGACAAAGCTGTTCATAATAATGAGCAGTAGTGCAAATAACTTCAGTGAGACTGAATGATATGATCTTTCTACAGATTGCTGATACAAATCTTTCATTTCCCATTCCTACTGAAGTTGTGAAAAAGGCTGTTTCACGCGTTCCTGATTGTGGCTGTCCTTTTCATGCTATTCTGCAATATATATTAATAGTGCTTTGCAGCCAAACACAAAAAAATGGGAAATTCCTTGAAGATCTTACAATGACATTTTCCTTAACACCACACTATTTATATCAACATAACTTCCAAGGAAGTTTAAAGGAATTAGTTGTCCAAATATTGTTGCCTGTTTAGGAGTGTTAGCTCTGGTCTTTTTTCAAAGGGTATCCTTCCTTCTGAAAATATAAATAGGAACCCAAGGAAAATGGTATCCCATGATATCAATTCTTTTTGGATCGTGTGTGTGTAAGCTTATAAACTGATCTACAATTGCTTTCCTGAGGATGAGAGGGTTTAGATACTGGCTAACAGAATATCAGTAGTCCCATTGTGTCTGAATCTAAGTACGGCACTTCCCACTTATGACCCACATAATTTCTGTATTTTAAAGAGCCTTCATCAAAGAAGGTGAGCTAACTTTTATTATTTAAAAAGAAAACATTTAATAATTGTTTTCTCCCTTTCTGGTTTACATTATAATTGAAGTCTAGTAATTATTTACACTTGAAAGGATCTGTTATCTGAGAATTTCAAACTGTTTTAAACAACCCCTTTCATAGATGCATTAACTGAAATACATGGGTAAAGTACATGTCCTCCCCCACATAAATGAATCTTACAGGATTTGGTTTGGGGTCTAAGATGTGCATATTAAAAACATTTCATCCCTTTCTCTTTGTTCCTGTTTAAAGAGTGGGCCATAGTGACTGGCATAGCAATTCTTATATCTAACCTCTCTAAAATTGTAGCAAATATAAGAGAAAGTTAAGTCCCTTGCTTTTATTTACAGAAACTAACCTCCCCAGTTTTATATGAATTTTGATCATTCATATTGCCATTTGCCAACATATTAACCAGAAGGGTAGAAATAATTGTGCTGGTAATACAAGCATACGACACTAGGATGGATTAGTAATTTATGGACATGCTGAAATATAAGACAACATTGTTTTAAATGAACTGCAAGGTGTATAGATGTCTTTGGAAAAGGTGTATTAAAATAGCACCTAAGGTTAGGGAAAAAATTCTCTGTTTATCTTAAATTGTTGTTGAAGCAAAGAGGAGGGAAGGTAATTTCTACTTTTATATGTGGCAATTTGGGAATAAGGAGTGTTTCAAAGGACATTCTGGGATGGATTCAATTAGTGCTGCCCCATATAAGGATAGCAAAGCATTGGGTTTGCTGATGGTTGAACAGAATAATGGAAACCTAGCTCGCAAAAGAATACCAAAATGCAGTAGCTTCCACACTACTTGTCAGGCAGCTGTACCCAAGCAAGCAGTGCTTCATCTCCATCTCTCTGCTCTTCTAGTTCCACATGAGATTTCAGCCAATTTCTATTGCAAAAAACATTAAACAAGATATGCTGTTCCTCGTGTGAAAGGCAAGCAGAGTCCTACATTGTGAGAATGAAATCCTCCATGTGACAGGTTTTGGTAATTAACATTTAATAATGGTCTTTAAGGTTCCATCATAATTTCATTTTAGCCCGTTGTTTATTTCTTCTCAGCCACATAATAATGAAAGGGATCTTTATGTATCATCTTATCCCTATGTTAGACAGTGCAAGTGAGATTTTTCTTCCAAGGTACCAGTGTTGACTTATTCTCTACCTACTGAATCAATAGAAATTCCCCATTTCCTCCAAGGGAAACATTTGTGCGAGTGTAAAGCATTTTGAAAATCCCACCATGGATCAAATAGATCCTTTCCCATAGCACTGAGATAGCAATTTGTCTGATGGACGTACATAGCAATCACTTTGTTCCTATAACAGCCAACCACATTTGGAAAAAAATTAGAGTTGAAGAATGTTTTCTCCAATTCACATTAAAAGAGGAATATTTGGGTAGGTAGAATGGACCAGCACTGAACTGAGAATAAGCCAAGCCAACAAAGTCAATACACAACTGTTCTTAAAGGGTTGATAGAGATGCTTGCTTTATCCAGAGGCACGAACAATCTTTAGATAAATTAGATCATTCATTTGAATGCTCTTCCTGTGGTCTATCTGCCATTACACTACCAGAAAAAGAGAACTCCTCATAGCCATATTCCAGATGGTCTGCTCTAGAAGACGTTAGCAATTTATGGGCAAGCTTAAACAAATGGTCTTTCTGTGTTTCAAAAGATTTGTAAGGTATCTGAAGTCATACAAATGTGTTTAAAATAAGCAACGAGGTCAGGATTTTTGGCATAAAATTTTTGTTGCACCAAAGAGGAGGAAAGGTGATTTCCACTTTAACACTAGCATGGCAGATTGGGAGTAAATAGGATGTTTAATTACCAGGTGTACGTGGGACTCGTTTAAAAGACAGCATTTCCACTTGTTTAGGGGCCTCCTGTGTCCATACCGTGTTCAAAAGTGACTGAAAGAGGAGTGGCATTTACTGAAACGACAATTCTTGCTTTTGTTTTGAGTTTTCTCCCTGGCCCAGACCTAAACCTGTTAGCTAAAGAGATGTGGAAAAAAGGTCAGACAACAGGGTATTTTAGCTACCAGGTTTCTTAATATACTTAGGCAAAGCAAACACCAGTCACTGAAGTATGACTGTTGTATTAAAAAAAAAAAAAAGAGAGATACATCTGCTTGCACATATCTGTACATTTTTATTACAGTGACAGAATCAGTCATTATTCCACGTCATATTGCAGTGCAATGGTCGAGTGAGCCAGATTCTTATTCTAACAAGAGGATTCTTAACTCAGTTGCATTTGTAGACCCTTGGGGCTTCTCTATATTGGGGCTGCAACCATTGGTGACCAGTGAGCAGGGTCACTGCACCACTACAATCCCCTAATGTAGACTAGACAAACTGTGATTAGAGCCAGCTGAGCGTAAGTCAGCCCCTTGCAAGGGTAGACTCAGTTAGGGCAAGTCCTAACCTCGTTTGTCCAAGCGGAGGTACTGCTGTAGGTGCTGCTAAATCAGTTAACGTGTCCTGCTAGCTGACCCTAGGCAAGTCCTAAATAGACAAGGGACAAAACTTTCACTTAGGGGATTTGTGATAATGGATATCCCTAGTTGACAAAGCCCAACCTGAAACAGCTGAAAGGGGTCTGTTCTTAGACAACATGGACCACCTGCCATTTTGTAAAGGCAGCTAAGTTTGGGCAATCAAAATCATAAGTCACTTGTGAAAGTCTTAGCTCAGACCCTTATGGAGACAAAGATACAAGCACTGGAAAAGACCCAGCTTGAGTTTCAGGCTCCAGGGAGAGTCCATGGTATTGGCAGTCCCCTTTTTTCAGAGTGTTATGACACCTTGAGGGGAAACTAACACTGTGTTCCCCTAATTATCAACTAAGCGTTAAAACAAATGTTGTCAGCACTTACTGTGTAGGCATGGAGGAGCCTCCCTGGATTGCTTCTTTCCCACTACTTCTAGTATACTTCTTTATTCCAAGCATGGCAACAGGAAACTTTATGGGTGATCCTATTTCACAGGAACATATATCATTTAGCCATGGGGCAAAGGGGTCCTTGGTGAGAGGATGGTCAGGAAGGCTGCAGCTGCTCAGTTTATCTCAGACATCTAATGAAGCAGAATAAGCTCTCAATTTGAGTCAGCCCTAAGTCCTGCTCCAGCCTCAGAGAGATCACTGGCAGACTAGACAGAACTTTCCAGTCTTCTAAACTGGGTCTGCATCGGCCAATTTTGAAAAAAGAGTAAGACAAGGGAGTAAGCTTTTTTCCTACACTGAATATTCTGGTGTCCCCTTTTTACTTACGTATCTTCGAGTCAGCTGCTCCATGTGAGTTACAGTTCAAATCAGAAATAGCATTGAAGATAAGGCAAAGTGGATGGGTCCTGGACTAGTTGCCAGCTCTGCCACTGGTTTACATTGTGACCTTGGGCACATCACTTCACCCCATCTATTTAGATTGTGAATAGTTTTTTTTCTGGGTATATGTGTGCACTGCTTAGCACAATGAAGCCCTTCTAGGCACTTACTGTATGCTAAATATGCATAGTACTATGAAAGAGTCAAATTAAGCATTTAACCAGTTGGGAACATAGGTGGGATTAGGTGGGCCAATCGATCAGTGCTGCTTCTAAATCAGTTTTTAGGGCATCACTGGGGCATTGAGCCCTCTAGATAAGTGAATCCTTTCCATCTTCCCCTTCAGGGCCCAAAGATTTTGTCTTTTCCGTGTACCCAGCCCCTTCCAACTAGGAAGTGAGGTGGCTGCAAAATTAATTGAAGTGGCAAAATAAAACTGTGTTCTGGGGTGATGTATTTCAACAGTAGGTAAGGAAAAAAATGGTGTATTGCTATTCAAAGTCCCCAACATGATTTTTTTTAACTGTTTCATCAATCACACTTTAAATCCCCTACACTATTACAGAGTTCAAATGGCAACTACCATCTGGTCGTTATTATCTAACTCCCACTAATACCAGCAAGACCCTGTGGCTGCAGAATACAGTGCCACAATTCCCACTGGCTTCAGTGATGCAGGTTCAGACTCTTCATCTCAGAGCTGTTGCTTCAATCTGTAGGTGCAAATTGTAATATTAACTCTTCAGCTGTACAAGTCTAGGAGGAAAAAGGCAAGTCAATTAGAGTGATACCCCTGGCATTTTGTCCGCCTGATTTATCGTGCCAAACCTTTCCACTGATTGCATTTTGTCTCCGATTCACCTTTCGTGCATGTCTCTCTACACTTCTTGCCCTTGCCCTTTATTGAATATATTTGTATCAAGCCAGAACCTCCTTCAAAACCATGTATAATTTCCATCACAACTTCAATGGCCCAATTATGTGGAATTATTATTTCCCAGCAGGATCAAAAAGAAAAAAAAAGGATTAGGTGCTGTGAATAAAGAGGTTTTAAAATATAAGCTGCAAAAATGGAGCAATCCGACTGGCTAACAAAGAGTTCCAAGAAGTGAAATGAATACAGCACAATTCCCTACATGGAACTAATTAGCCCCATCAACTTCCTTCATGTTAATACATCTCTGATGAAAGAGGACAGAAATAGCAGGAGTGAAACAATCCTAGGACTTGTACCTTACAGAGCCATTGTGAGTAGCCAAACCCACACCACCGCAGGTTCTGATGCTGCAAGGAGGCTGAAGTGAGAGCTCTGATATATGATTAAGATGAAGGACCTAGCCCCAAAATTAAAACACTCTGGATAGTTCCTTGAAATTATGTAGGTCCTGGTTATAATACAGCCTCCTGTTCTGTAGGGTGTATTACTCTGTAGGGCTCCATATATGTGTAAGGAGCTGTCTCTGAGGATCCAACTGCAGGAATAAGACCTGAACTGCCTTCATAGCTACACTATTATTTATTTAACCATCTGCTTCGTTATTTGACTTCTTTATTCTTCATAATGTTTTATTTATATTTATCTGTCAAATACGAAATAGAAACACAATATCCCATAACAATACAATTCTCTAAAAGAATGTCTTCCAGGAAGCATACATTTAGAAGGATCATCTTGATATGCTTAAAATCAAAGAAAGCAACTGTAACCATCTGTAGAGCCCGTGCTGCACCACTGCTACCCTCTCCCGACCCCCTATGCCTCCGTTAATCACCTGCCACGACTTTGATGTTACTGGATATTGGGAGGTGGAAGGAAGTCCTAGGACTAGCAGCAGCTCTGCAGGCCTCCTGGCCTGCAGGACACCAGGCTCCCTGCCTTATTCATGTCCTTCTGCCCCTGCACACCCATGTAGGTGTTCCCCCTTCACAGGTTTTCCGGGGTTTTGTTGGGGTTCAGCTGTTAAAGCCTAGGCCCCTTTTTCTCTCTGGCCATGCCCTCCTTGGCCCATTTGTAAGGACCTCAGTTTTCTTTTAGGCCCATCTTCAACAGCCAACTCACACCTCTTTATAGTTCCACCTTGGAAAGCTAGGGTCTGCTCCTCAGCTAAGGGTTTTTCCTTTAGCCCGTCGGTCAAAACAAACAGGAAGAGAACCCCCTAACCCCAGATCTGCAGCCTCATCCTCCCCTGTAGCCTCAACTCAGTCCTCCAATTCACAAGTCCAATTCAAATCAAACAAACTAAAAAGGTACAAGCTGTCTGCTCTGGAAACAGAATACAAAATCTTCCCCTTAGTCAAAGCAGCCCACAGACTTTGCCTGTCCAGGGCTTCCACTCCCAGTTTCATAGAAAATTAAGGTTGGAAGAGACCTCAGGAGGTCATCTAGTCCAACCCCCTGCTCAAAGCAGGACCATCCCCTAACTAGATCATCCCAGCCAAGTTGTTGTTTAGCTGGATTTTAAACACCTCCAAGGATGAAGAGTCCACAACCAATGGAGAGTCCACACAGGTACAAGCTGTCTGCTCTGGAAACAGAATACAAAATCTTCCCCTTAGTCAAAGCAGCCCACAGACTTTGCCTGTCCAGGGCTTCCACTCCCAGTTTCATAGAAAATTAAGGTTGGAAGAGACCTCAGGAGGTCATCTAGTCCAACCCCCTGCTCAAAGCAGGACCATCCCCTAACTAGATCATCCCAGCCAAGGCTTTGTTTAGCTGGATTTTAAACACCTCCAAGGATGAAGAGTCCACAACCAATGGAGAGTCCACACAGATGCAGACAGCAAATTCCCACCATTCACGCAGGTTCCTATCCTGTGTACAGGGCCTCCACCTAACACAGGAGGTACATGGTCCCACAAGGGGGAATGCCTTACTGGACCTGGTATTGGCAATAGGGGATGACATGGTAGGGGACCTACAGATCAGTGGTCACCTGGGGGAGAGTGACCACCAAATAACAGAATTCACCATAAGGCGTAGAGTGGGTAAGGTAACTAGTAGGGTGGAAGTGCTAGACTTTAGGAAGGCTAACTTCAGCAAACTCAGGCGTTTAGTCAATGACACACTGCAGAGTAAAAGATTTGGTGAGATGGGAGCCCAGGAAGGGTGGCTGTGCCTTAAGGAAACAATCCTTTGGGCACAGAGGGAGATGATCCCAATGCGGGGGAAAGGGTGGAAAGGGGCCAAGAGGTTTCCCTGACTGACCAGAGAAATCCAGAGCAGCCTAAGGGCAAAAAGGGGGGCATATAAGCAGTGGAAACAGGGAGAGATTACTAAAGAGGAGCATACCTCCTCAGCTCGCAGTTGTAGGGAGGCAGTGAGAAAGGCCAAAACTACCATGGAGCTGAGGATGGCATCCCAAGTTAAGGATAACAAAAAATTATTTTTCAGATCTATAGGGAGTAAAAGAAAGGCCCAGCGCAGAATAGGACCGTTACTGAATGGGCAAAAGCAATTGGTGACAGGCAGGGGGGACAAGGCTGAACTCCTCAATGAGTTCTTTGCCTCAGTGTTCCTGAACAAGGGGCAAGACAAGTCTCACAATGGGATCATAGAGAGACAACAGCAAGGCACCAAACTACCAAGTGTTGACCCTGCGATGGTGCAGAGTCACTTGGAGGAACTGGATGCCTTTAAGTCAGCAGGCCCGGATAAGCTCCATCCGAGGGTACTGAAGGCACTGGCTGACATCATTGC
>NW_005842115.1:1982286-1990312 GCF_000455745.1 Alligator sinensis | reverse complement strand
ACCCCAGCGCTCTTTCCTGCCTATGCAGGGGGTCGGACTCGATGATCTATTGAGGTCCCTTCTGACCCTAACATCTATGAATCTATGAACCTCTCTGGGTAACTTATTCCAGTGCTTTACTACCCTCCTGGTGAGAAAACTCTTCCTAAATTTCCCTTGCTGCAACTTGAAACCATTGCTCTTTGTTCTGTCATCTACCACCACTGAGAACAGTCCAGCTCCATCCTCTTTCAAGCCACCCTTCAGGTAGTTGAGAACTGCTATTAAATCCCCCCTCCATCTTCTCTTCTCCAGACTATATAAGCCCACTTCCCTCAGCCTCTCTTCAGAAGTCATTTGGTCTAGCCCTCTCAACATTTCATTGCCCTCCAATAGACTCTACAAATTGTCCACATCTTTTCTGTAGTGGGGGGACCCAAAACTGAACACAGTACGCCAGATGTGACTTCACCAGTGCTGAACAGAAGGGAATAATCATTTCCCTTGATCTACTGACAATGCTTCTACAAATGCAGCCCCGTATGCCATTAGCCTTCTTCACAACAAGGGCACACTACTGGGTCATATTCAGCTTATTGTCCACTGTAACCCCAGGTCCTTTTCTAAAGATCTGCTGCTTAGCCAGCTGCCTCCCTGCCCACCAACCTGTAGCAGTGCATGGGACTCTTCCATCCTAAGTGCAGGACACTGCAGTTGTCATTTTTAAACCGCATGAGATTTCTTTTGGTTCTATCCTCCAATTTGCCTAGGTCTCTGAATCCTAGCCCTACCCTCCAGTGTATCTACAATCCCTCCAGCTTGGTGTCATCCACAAACTACCTAAGGGTGCACTCTATGCCATCTTCCAGGTCATTGAGGAAGATATTGAACAAAACCAACCCCAAGGCCAACCCCTGGGGCACTCCACTTTATAACAGCTGCCAACTAGACAGAGCTATTGACTACTACCCTCTGAGCCCGATGATACAGCTAGTTTTCTATCCAAGTTACAGTCCATTCATCTAGCCCATGACTTCCTTAGCTTGCTTGCAAGAATATGGTCTCCCACAACATAAAAAAAAAGTTGCTAATGTCAAGGTATATCACGTTTGCTGGCCTTCTCCACATCCATAGAGCCAGTCATCTCATCATAGAAGGCAAGCAGGTTGGTCAGGCATGACTTGCCCTTGGTGAAGCTGTGCTGATGGTTCTTAGTCACCTCTTCCACCAAGTGCTTAGATATAGATTTGTTAATGACCTGCTCCATGATTTTTCCAGGGACTGAGGTGAAGCTGAGCTTCTTCTGAGGCTATATCCTCCTTCTTCCCTGTCTTAAAGATGGGCACTATATTTGCCCCTTTTCCAATTGTCTGGGACCTCTCCTAACTTCCATGAGTTTTCAAAGATGATGGCCAATGGCTCTACAATCACATTCGCCAACTCCCTCAGCACTCTTGGGTGCATCGCATCTGGCTCCATTGACTTGTACACATCCATCTTTTCTAAATAGACTCTAACCTGTTCTTTTGTCACTGTTGGTTGTTCACCTCATCTGCAAACTACACAGTCAGGTGCAGTAGTCCAGGAGCTGACCTTACCTGTGAAGACTGAAGTAAAAAAGGCATTGGCTACTTCAGCCTTTTCTGCATCCTCTGTCACTAGGTTGCCTCCCCCATTCAGTAAGAGACCTACACTTTCCCTGATCCTCCTCTTGTTGCTGACATACTTGTAGAAACCTTTCTTCTTACCCTTCATGTTCTTTGCAAGCTGCAGCTCCAGTTGAGCTTTGGTCTTCCTGACTTCATCCCTGCATGCCTGAGCAATACTCATACTTTTGCGATACTTGCTACTCTTCCTGCAAATTCGGATGATTTGTTCCTGTACCTGCAATATGGTTTCTTTAAAGTACAGCCAGCTCTCTTGGACTCCTCTCCCGCTCAGACTGGCCTCCCAGGGAATCCTGCCCATGAGCTCCCCGAGTGAGTTAAAGCCTGCTTTTCTGAAGTCCAGGGTCCTTCCTCTGCTGCTTTCCTTCCTTACTTTCCTCAGGATCCTGAACTCAATCATCTTGTGCTCACTGCTGCCCAAGTTGCCATCGACTATGACATTCCCCACCAATTCCTCCCTGTTTGTGAGCAGCAGGTCAAGGAGAGCATGGCCCCTAGTTGGCTGCTCCAGGAAGTTGTCCCCAACACTCTCCAGAAACTTCCTGCATTGCCCACGCACAGCTGTATTGCCGTCCCAGAAGATGTTGGGGTAACTGAAGTCCCCCATGAGAACCAGGGCCAGTAACTAGGAAACTTCCACTAGCTGTTTAAAGAAAGCTTCATCCACCACTTGCTCCTGGTCTGGTGGTCTACAGCAGCCCCCCATCACATCACCCTTGTTGCTATCCCCTCTGACCCTAACTCAGAGACTTTTGACAGGCCTTTCTCCAGTTTCATACTGAAACTCTTAGCAAATATATGGCTCTTTTACATAACAACCTCTTCTGCCCTGCCCGCCCTTCCTGAACAGTTTGTACCTGTCCATAACAGTGCTCCAGTCATGCGAGCAACCACCAATTCTCTGTTATTACGATCACGTCATAGTGCTGTGACTGTGCAAGGGCTTCCAATTCTTCCTGCTTCTGTCCCAGGCTCTGTGCATTTGTGTACAGGCACCTGAGGTAAGTAGCCAATCGCCCTACTTTCTCAGGAAGAATGAGGACCCCTCCCTTTTGCCCCCTCTTGCTTGCTCTTCCTCCAGGTCACCCACTTACCACAGGGCTTTGGTCTCCATCCCTTGGCAAACCTAGTTTAAAGCCCTCCTCACTATGTTAGTGAGCCAGTCTCCAAAGGTACTCTACCCTCTTTTCATCAGGTGGATCCCATCTCTTCCTAGCAATCCTTCTTTTTGAAACATCATCCTGTGGTTTAATAGTTGGTAGGGTCGGAAGGGACCTAAGCAGATCATCAAGTCCAACCCCCTGCCATGGGCAGGAAAGGATGCTGGGGTCAAACGACCCCGGCTGGGTGATTGTATAGCCTCCTTTTGAAGACCCCCAGGGTAGGGGCAAGCACCACTTCCCTTGGAAATTGGTTCCAGCTCCTAGCTCACCTGACTGTGAAGTAGCGCCTCCTGATATCTAGCCTGAATCTACTCTCAGTCAGCTTACGGCCATTATTCCTTGTTACTCCTGGTAGTGCTTGGGGGAGCAGGGACTCTCCCATTGCCTGCTGGTCCCCCTTGGCAAGTTTGTAGGCAGCCACCAGATCCCTGCTCAGCCTTATTTTGTGGAGGCTGAACAGGGTGAAGAAGCCAAATTCCTGCTAGTGACACCACATGCATAGCCAGGCATTGATCTGCAGGATCCATCTGCTCCTGCCCAGGCCCTTCCCCTTGACTAGAAATCCAGAGGAGAGCACCACCTGAGCACCTGTCCTCTCCACCCTTGCAACCAGAGCCCTGTAGCCACTTTTAATATGCTCGGGGTTTTCCTCTGGCAGTATCGTTGGTGCCCACATGAATGAGCAACATGAGGTAGTCAGAGGGCTGGATGAGTCTCCATAATCCTTCTGTGACATTGCAGATCAGGGCTCTGGGCAAGCAGCAGACTTTGAGACAACAGGTCAGGCTGGCAGATGGATGCTTTCCCGCAGAAGAGAATCTTCCACTTCTACCACCCCAACTTCTTTTTGGTGACAGTAGTCTTGATCCTTCCCACCTTGGGGAAGCCTGGCCTGACCTCCACCAATGAAACATGTTCCCCCTCTTCTGCTGCTAGGGCTCCATATCTGTTCCCCAGGCAAACTGCTACAGGTGGAGATGAAGATTTCTGCCTGCTGCCAGAGGTCACTAGCTTCCAGCTTCCACCTTTCTGGGGGTCCAAGTCTTCTTTCTAGGTAGCTCACATGTCTGTTTGCATCCACAGCCCAGGCACACACCACTCCTCTCCTCTGTCTTCCTTGGTCTAGCCTTAGCTGGGTTTAAATTCCTCCAACCCTGCCCACTTCCTTTCACCTGCCCGGGCCTGCTGTGCACATCCAAGTGCAGCTGGTTGTTTGTTCCTGCCTTTATCAGTGCCGGGCTCAGGCCACCTGCATTGCCACCTTGGATTGTCTTCCCTATCTGGTCTCACTAGTAACAAGGGCAAGGGTTCCCTGTTATAGCAACACAGAAGAAAATGTGCTGAAGAGCTGAAGGGGCTGGGGAAGATGACAAATGCAATCCTTCTGCCCCCTATTTTCTGCGATTTTTTTATATCTTATTTTGCTTTTATTATTTTGTGGTATTTTCCCCCCTTCAAAGAGTATAAAGATGCCCAGGTGTCCAGCCATGTCAGCAATAACATAATAAAAATAATATCTGGCACTTATAAGGTATTTAGTAAACATTGTACCTTCTTTTGCATTCCTCACATACCAAACCTCCCTCTAAAACAGACAAGAAAATCTAAAATACATACATTACATTCATGCAATCCTTGTGAAATCCCAAATGCAGCCTTCTCTGGAGTTTAGCACAGCAGCTGTTTAACAGGATGTAGCAAGGTAACAATGAAAACTTGGCTTTGAACAACTTGATTTATCCCTTTTATAACTGGCAATGGCAGGAGCAATGTTTATTGCCAAGATACATTTTTTTCTACTCTGATCAACTTTTATTTTTTTCACTTCCAGCACTTAAAAAATTGGACCTTAATTGTAATCTATTTACCATACTTTGAGCATAGGTGTGAACCTTTGTAATTGATTCAAAGACATAAAATGATATTATTTTGACAAACCATGCTGTTGTATTATATTAATTCAGCCTTGTGAAATTTTTCTCATCTGGGGAAAGAATTTTTTTTCTGTGGACACAAGTAAAATCTTATAAAGAGTTTTTTTTCATTATCATTAATCATTAGGTTAAAGACTGAAATAATATTGTATTGTGCTTAGATTTTCACATTTTCAAGACAGTTTTGAAAGGCTGTAGGAATATCTTATGAAGTGGTTGTGAAATAAAACTGACATCAAAGTGAGATGAGCAAACATGCACTCTCTCACTGCAAAATTAGATTATTGCTGAAAAAAAAAAACAGTTTTCCCCCATTTGCTTCTGGCCAAGGGAAAGAACATAATAATTAGCTGCTCTCTCTTGGATACAATGGATTTCTTCCCTGTTTTATTAGGGGAGTTTTATTTAGCAGAACCCCTGATTGGCACTCCTCATTTTAGTCCTGAACTCCTGTTACTCATTTCAATGCTGCTTTTCTAAATCTATCATCAAGGAATCCTGCACAGTCTCCAATCAATGGATGCAAAACGCAAAGTAGCAAACAGCAAGAGCTAAACTGGAAAGAGTTACTTGATGTCAATGGTACTTAGCAAGAGCAGCACTAATCTGCACCATCAGGCCTCATTTTTTCATTCTTTTATTTTCCTTTAGGCTCTTCTTGCTGTCATGGAGGTCCCTGGCCAGTCCCATTGATTTTAAAGGGAGCAGAGTAGAGTCTTTAATGTTCTTTTGTTCTCTAAATGATCTTATCAAGGCGTGCTTTAAATTTCCCTTAGCTAGCTCTCATTCAGATTCTTTCTGTAATTCACTCAGCTCTTGTTCTTTACTCCCTAGTGGGTGTAAAGTAGCCTTCAGGTTTTTTTACATACTGGGTGCATCTACAAGTGCATTAAAGCACTTTAGTTAATGTGCACTAAATCTAGTACCTCCAGACACCTCTACACATGCTGGATGTCTGCTCTGATGCACAGTTGGAGCAGATTTGATTAATCAATTCTGCTGCAGTGTGTTAATTAACATGCTCCAGTAATCTCCATGTCACATCTATTTAGTGTCCCTACACTTTAAAATAGCAGAGGAGGTGCTTTAACTAAAACTCATTCGACACGCTTTGAATTGTGTCGAATGAGCTTTAGTTAAAGTGCCCCCACTGACATTTTGAAGTGTGGGACACTGAATGCACGTGATGCTGCAGGCATTTTAATTAAAGTGCCTCTTATTGCTGCTCTAATTAAAGTGTCCCCAGCTCCCCATCCCGAATGTGTATAGATGCCCTCCATTATGAGGTACTAGGAGAATGTACATTAGCTTATCTTAATGTGTATTAAAGAGCACAGTTTTTTTGTGACACTTTAATGTGCATTAAAATAGGCTAATGCATATTAAAGTGCATGTGTAGATGTGCCCACTGGGAATGAAATCTTGGCCACACTTAAGGCAATAACCCAAAACTTCCATTGATTTCAATGAGGCCAGGATTGAGGGGGTTATAAACTAAATGCTGCACTCTTTATTTATTCCACACTTTAATTCATTTAATTTTGCTATCATTATCTAGCCTGCCCCACCTACTTACATCCCTGTATTTATCTCTTGCTCCAAAGGCCTTGCAGATGTTCCTGCACTGTCTCTCATTCAAACCTTTTTCTCTACGCCAACAATCCACCTTTAATCTCTGCTCGGTGCAGTCTTTCCTGAGGGAGAGCCCTCTGCAAACTCAGGCAGCAAGGACATCCTCCACTGAAGACATGGTAGGACTATTTCTGGCTGAATTCTTATGTCCTGTGTTTTTCGGGGAGTCAGACTAAATCAGTGCTTTTCAACCTTTTTTTCTTTGTGGACTGTCACGGGGTGGGGTCCCTAGCCCAGTCCACCAGTTTAAACAACAACAAAAATACGAGCCCCTGAGCTATAACCTAACAATAATAATACCGATGACACTGGAGGCCACACTCTGCACCTTTAAGAGGGCCAGTTCCTCCCTTGGCAATGTGTGCCTCCTCTCCCCAGGCACTTTAGGAGCTCCTGGAGTCCATCAGTCTTACCAGCAGCCAAGCTTCTCCATGGAGCTTTTATGCATGAGCTACTGCCAGAGAACTAACTGCCTCCAGCCCTAGCCCTGGGGCTTATATGTGCCCAGGGCCCGGTGTCCTTCTGGTCAGCTGACCGGTTGCAGGGGCAGGGGCAGGGGCAGGCTAATTCCCTCATTAGCCTGCTACCATGGCAGCCTACACCTGTAGGGTTCTGCCTGGCTCCCAAGGCCCTCTCTCTAGGTACTTTCTGCCCTTAGCAGGCACACCTTAGTGCCCTGCAACATGGACCCCTAAAATTTTTTGAATGGAGGTGCGGACCCCTTTGAATTATCAGTGTGGGTATTCGCATACTTTTAATTGATCATACGTATCTTTTGTGCACCCCTTTAGACATAGTCTGTGGACCCCTGGGGGCCCACAGGGGTTGAAAACCACTGAACTAGATGATCGTCTGACCTTGGATCTGTAAATATATGAAGTGCTCAGTCTACTTTTGCAACCAGTTCAGCATTGCCAAATTTAAAACTGGTTTGAGCTGAAATGTTGACACAATTTAACAAAGTTTAACAAGGCAGCCTGATCCACTTTTATTTAACCAATTTCAACATGTAGGAAAGTAAGCCTAAACTATGGGTCTCTGTACACCACTGATTTCCCTTGTTGTAGTCACTCACGCAGAATCCCAGCGGAGACAGGCAAATCCCTATAACTCACACTTTGTGAAGTTTACTTCTGTTTCAAGCAGACACCAGTTATGCTCATATGCGTATATTTTTTCCCTGTCTACACTAGGGGCATGCATTGATACAACTATGTCCATCTGCCCACAAAGGGTGCCATATAAAGTGTAGGTAAGGTCATGGATTTTATTCTCCCCCAGCATCATTTTAACTAGACTGGTACAGTTAAATGGTGTGGATGCAAGCATAATAGTACAAAAATACTAAGGGCCTGGCTGTGGAAGGTGATTAAAAGAAATTGCTCCTTGTCCAAAAGTGCGAACATCCTGCAGTTCCTGTTGCCTTTGAGGGAAGTAGGGGATGTCAAGCACTTCCAAAAATCGGGTCAAAAAATTCTGGTTTTGCTACCTCAAACAACAAGGGCTTCAGGCTGAATGATGGATTGCTTGGAGGTCGGGAAAATGAGGAGGAGGGTAGCAAGAAGTGTGGTCCATCTGCTGCTTTTCTAGGTAAGTCCTAACTCTGCTGTGTGCTCAGTTTTGGGGGAACATTTTCAGGAGCTCTCAGACT
>NW_005842115.1:1971728-1982276 GCF_000455745.1 Alligator sinensis | reverse complement strand
TCAGCAGGAGCTCAGGCTGACTAGTGCTGAGTACTTCTAGGATTCCCAGCCCGCCACATCTGCATTCTTTCAATATACCTTGGAATTTGGCACCACACCTTTAAAACATACCCCACAGATCTGACTTTCTCATCTTTATTCATGTGTATGTATCACGATCATTTGGCTCGGAGACAAACTATTATAAATGGAGAATCAGCATGACTTCAACAGAGTGGTCTGCGAACGGAAATTAAACATTCCTTCTCCATTCTGAGGAGAGAAATTGGATGCCAGGGAGAAGGCAATTAACGACTCGCAACATCTGTAAGGTGTCAGCTCTCTGGAATGATGTTATATTTATGCCATGTTCTTTTTACAAAGCACCTCTTTTTCTGCACATCACTGCTGAGATGATGCCACGCACCATGACAACAAAAAAGCTTTCTTCCTAGCAGCTGAAAAGTCTTTTCCCAGAGCTGACTACAATTTACTTAGATGTGTGGTTCGAAATGATATGTTGATATTAACAAAGACTCTTGATCGACACGACTACACCACCTGGGTAGCTGCTTAGCCAGATGCTCAACAGAAATCCCAGCAAACCTCAAACAGTAAGACTGTGTGTTGATTTTTGGAATAAAAACAATCTGTTGAAGAGCACACTGAGAAAATATACTGAGAGCTTTTACTGAGGAACTTAATTGGTAGTCTAGTCAAGTATCTGCTTAACCATGTCTTTCATGAATATTTGTTATCAACATACACTTTGAATTACAGATCAATGCACACTGATTTTTTTAAACAAATCTAATTACATGTGATGGGGAAGAATGTGCTTTTATTTTTAGAACCTGCAGTTCTCCTCTTATTACTTTCTGTTTTGATCCATTTAACTGTGATTAGAGGTCATGAATCAGAAGACATCAAGTGCAGTTATCTAACTAATTTGCACAAGCTTATCTGAAGTCTAGCATTGAGCACAGAAGACAGGGAGTCAGGATCCCTGTGGCCTGATTTTCAATTATACCTAGTTTATGCCAAAAGACTGTATCCCTGCCTCTGCCACTCGCTATTAGATCTAGGATAAGATCCTTTACATCACTGTGCTTCAGTTTATGCCTTTGTAATCTGGATACAATAGTATTTACCTGTCTCCTAGGGATATTGTGAGAATTAATTAATGACTAGTGTTTTTAAAGTGTTTCAGATCTTTGTACATACAAAGCATGGCATGAATTATTAATATGTGTTATGTTATGGAAAAGCAATATTGATTATTTATTGCTGTAATTATTTTGGTTTCACTTTCCTGTCTTATCATTGTCTTTAACTGAAATCTGTCATGGGTGCAATTAATTCGGCAACGCGTTTGTGAGTGGCAGACGCAAGTTTTCCTTCTCTTTAAGTGGAGTGTTTTAGATAGACACCCGCCATAGATTATCAAGCAAATAGTGGCTCAGCTTGTATGGCTATACTGGGAGGTAATGAATGATGCATAAGACTTTTCAGTGAGCAATTGATATTTACGGTAGTAGGGCCTAGAGTAGAAGCGCCTGCGCTCTTGTGGTGGGGAAGGGAGCAGGAAGTAACCGGCACATTGGTTTCCCCTCTAATGCATTAGCCAGTTTAGTGGCACTTGTGCACTGGGGGTTGGAAGGTATGTGGGCCTTATATGATACACAAGGTATAGCCTTGGTGCAGAGTGGTTGCTCCTCTGGAGTGAAGGTGGAAACAGGGATGCAGATTGGCCCTGGGTAAGCTCCATAAATAGTCCTGAGTGGAGACCTAAGATTCCTCCTTCTCAAGTGAGTGCCCTAGACGCAAGCCAACAAGCAATGCTTTCAAATCACTGTCTTTCTCTTACCCTCTCTGGCCCAGTGGCTTAAATTCTTTTCTGCACAGTGGCACAGCTTCAAAATGTGAGTGCTCCCACCCAAAATAACCTCTAGCCTGGTAGTTAGAAGATATTAAACCCAGATCTCCTGCTTCCAAGTTGTGTGCTTTAACTAATCGGTTGTTATATAGGCGGTGGGCAGAGACACCAACACTGGCTGTGTTTTAAAGGAAAATTACATCACTACATTTTGCAAGGATCATTGGCATGCGTTGAGCTTGCTCTGAGAAGCCTTCTGGTGACTCAAGCAGCCATCAGCAGAGAAACAGCTAATTTCTGGATCCCAGGCAGACTCAGCTTGGGACAGACCATGGTATGGGCATGACCAGAACTGTAGGCGCACTGAGAACTTAATAATAATGTGTCCCACTCCTAGTGCCTTACTCCTTCGGGGATCTACAGTTGCTTCCTGTGGCATCACTGCAATGTGCTGCCCTGACCCAAGGTACGATTCGGCTGGGCCTCAGCCTGGGATGAAGCTGTGAAGGCTGTTGGCGTCTTCCTCTCTGGAAAAGGATTTACAAGATTGTTTTATATTTGCTATGGGTGGACATGTGAAATTAAATGAAGGAAAGTTAAACAGAGAGAAGGCCCGGAGATACAGCTGTGATCTATTGCCAAATTGGCTGGTCCAACCTGTTTGCTATGTTTAATACAATCACAGAGGCAAAAGAATGAATGACCAGTTAAACTGTTTTGTCTTTGTGATTTAGCAATAAGATCAGAGAGGAAGATGTAAAGTTTCCCTTCCTTCTAGAGATGCCAAGCTCTGATATGAGAACATGTTGCCTATTGGGCCCTGTTGCAAACAGCAGGTATTTTCTCAGAAATCTGCTAGCTGGGGCACAGGAAGGCAGAAAATGAGGACACACTGTGGGGCCATGACATCTTACCTGGTTTTACTGTTGTTTATCTGTACCTTCTTCCCGGGGCCCAGAGAACCCTCATCTTTCTATCCCTGATCTCCACCTATGTGCAGTCCAGTTATCTCCCATTACTTCCCAGCTATTTCCTCACTTAGCAGAGCAGGTGCACTGCTGCTGCCATGGCACTGACTTCCAGGTAATTATCAAGAGACCGGACCTAGAATTCCTTTGCAGTGCTAACCATTTTCTGCTTTTTTCTATCCCCACTGAGAACTTCACTTTCCTTACCCTCTCTCAGGCTTGCCACTTCTCTCATTATTTTTGCTTTCTCTTCTCCTTTTGGTAAAAAAAGAAAATCCCTCTCAAATCAGTTCCCATTGGCTTCAGCAGAACCTAATTCCTGTTTCTTCTTCCTCTGTGGTATCAACAGAATCTGTCCCTTCCTCTCCATCTTGGCAGCTAACCCCCGGCTCACACTTTTGGTATCTTGCACTTCACTTATTGCACTCTTCTCCCACCCCACCTATACAACATAGACCTGCTAAAGTAGTCATCTCACTGTTCATTTCTTTCCACTGTTCCACTGCATCACATTCAAGGTCTCATCTTTAAGACCTTTCATAATCTGGAGTGG
This sequence comes from Alligator sinensis, assembly GCF_000455745.1. Lineage (NCBI taxonomy): Eukaryota > Metazoa > Chordata > Crocodylia > Alligatoridae > Alligator > Alligator sinensis. The sequence goes on along the minus strand of NW_005842115.1, from coordinate 1,978,900 downwards.
GGCAGTTCACACCTCTTGGAGTTAATGGTTCAGGTTTGCTGCAGATTCAGGCAGGCATTGTTGCATTAGGGCATATTTCCAGTCTCTACTTTAAAAACGGGAGGGGTAGAATTATTTTATAACAGGAAGCGTGAGATTCTTTATAATGGAGCCAATTATATATATAATGTATGTATGTATATAATTGTGTGTGTATGTATGTATGTGTATATGTATGTGTATATATATATATATATATATGTGTGTGTGCGTGTATGTGTATGTGTGTGTGTGTGTGTGTGTGTATATATATATATATATATACACACACACACACACATACAAGACACAGCAAGTGAACAATAGAGAGGCATAGATATAGATAGAGCTATAGATAGATATCTATATATATATATATGAGGCAATTTAACACAAAGCCTGGATTCTCTTTAATGGAGGCAACTGCTTTGTGATAGAAAAGCACTAAGGTAATAGAAACAATAAATAGAGTTTGGTTCATTTTTTTCCCTGACAGTCTCCTACACTCTCAGAATAACTACCAGCATAGGCAGTAACGCAACCTTAGGGTTTTTCTGCATGTGTGAGTTGAAAAATAAGATCAATTATATATTGGAAATGGATTGTCCTCGTGGGGAGTGATGCTGATTTAGCCCTCGTGATATAATCACACTGCTAAAGTGTGGTATCAGTTTCTCTGTGTAGTCCTGAGGTGCTATTATATGGCTGCAATCCTTCTCTTTTGTTCACTTGGTGTCTTGTCTAATAACGAAAGCCAACTGAAGTCAATGGGAATGTGTACACTAGCTTCAATAATAGAAATTAAATCCACAAAATATATGTGTTCCTTTCCATCACTAGAGTTGAGTCCATAGGTCTAAGGGCTTGATTCTGTACCCACTAAAGTCGACAGATAAGGTGTCATTGAGAGCTGGCAGCATCTTCCTTTGTCCAACCTAAGGTGCCCAGCGCAGTTTGGAGACTACACAATAAATAACAGTAACTGCCATTTGCCTGTACCATTTATTTTTCCAGCCTAGAGGCATTCTCTATGACTATATCAGAGAAGGAGAAGAGCTTTTCAAGCTAGAGGACAATGTTGACACAAAAATAAATGGATGTAAACTGGTCTAGAGCTTGAGGCTGAAAATAGAAGAAGGGGATCTAACCTTTGAGGGGAGACCCCCTTGGGAGAGCCTTCTGAAAGGATTCTTGGGGACTGGAAAGCTAACAGACTTTAAGATGGGGTTTAAGTAATATTTAGACCCATTTCTAATATTCTTCCTCAAAGGAACCCATTACTTGCCACTGTCAGAGCAGCCACTGAGGTAGGTGGTTTGGCCCAGCATGTCAGTTCTTATAAAAAAAGAAGGTCTACAATGGAAACAACTGGACTCCATGATCCAGGAGATCCTTTCCAGTCCCTTGTATTCACCCTAGATGCCTCACATCCCTCAGGGCAATGCCATGCAAATACAAGGAGCCCAGGGCAAAGTGTGGGGAGATTATGGGCCACTGTAATGATGACTCCTTTGGAACTTCTTTATACTATTTGGGCCATTTTCATCTCTGGTATATCTTCATGGGGCCATATTTAGGAAGGAGTCTAAGCTGTATATGTCAACTCCTCTTTAGCCCCTAAAGTCACATTAATCAGGCCTTGTCTACACACTAAATTTGAACTCTACTTCTTGAACCCCTCCTTGTGCTTATATAGTTCAGCTCATACAAAGGTATCGGTACCAATAAACATTACTAGAATTCCAATAAGGCTATTATGGTACAAATATATTCACACTGAGGCTTGGCAGAATTTGATTTTTATGTATAAGTATCATCAAACTGTGATTTCACCTCACACTCACAGACGGACAGAAAAATATTTCCATCCGTAATAATCAAAACTGATAGAAAGGAGGCTGTAACGGGGAACCCTTGTCCCTGTTACTGAACAGCGGAGAAAGAGGGGCTGAGGGACAGAGGGCTTAAAGAGGAAAACAATGGGCAGCCTAATGATTCCTCAGTTAAGCAATGAGCTGCTCAGCACTTCACAGGTGCAGAAGCTGGCTAGAGGGAGATAACAGGCTACTTAAACAAACTGTACCCAAAGCCCAGAGTGGGGAGCGGAGTATTTGATGCTCCAGTGGGGCCCTGTCCTGGCTAGATGTGCTAAGCATGGGATAAGGCAGGGGTGGGCAATTATTTTGGGCAGAGGGCCACTTACAGAGTTTTGGTAAGCCATCAAGAGCTGCATGACAGACAGCCCAGGGCAGATAAATATTAGTTTTCTAAATTTTTAAGGGGCCTCGCGGGCCAGATAGAATGGCCTGGCGGGCCGCATCCGGCCCCCCGGCATTTTGGGATAAGGGGTGGCCACCGCTGCCTCTCCCCCTGTTCCCAGAGCTCTGGGAGTGCCACTGCCTTCCTCTTCTGCTCCATGCCTGCTGGGCTCTTTCATGCTGAACAAACAGAATGATTTAAAGCAGGTATTTTTATTGATTTATGGATATTTATTTTATATTTTGACCTGTGATTTTTATAACACTTTTAACAGTATATTGTCATTACTAAATTGTTTGCCCCCCACTTCCCCAATTTTGCACAATCCTGAAAATTTAAATCAATAAAAATCTAAATAAATGCTTTAAAGTAAACATTTCTTTTAGCTGTCGAAAGTATTAAAAAAAATAAAAATCAAATTCTGCCAAGCCTATTCATATTGCATTAACTGTGTCCACATGGGAGGGATTACACTACAATACTGCGCAGTCTGATACGCTACAGACGCAGAGTCTGTCCTTGACTCCAGCTGCTGCAGTGCTGGAGCACAGCCGAAGTGGTGCAGATTGTGTGAGCAGACAAGGCCTTTGCAGTGCTGGGTATAATGGAATTTGTTGCACACAATAGAGCTTGGGCCTTGTTTGTAATCAGGGCCTTATTGAACATAGACATCCCAGCTCTGTGATTGTTCGACCACCTGGGGATAACTCTTTTCTGCCCGCTTGCATTCTCTGCTTTCCAAAGAACAGCCAGGCATACTAACTGCAGAGGCAGATATTTTTGGGCTAAAGAGGGATGTGATGGAAGAGCTCTTATTAGTTCACTAGGGTGCCAGAGGCATGAATTCTCCATACTCATACCCAAGATTGACCCTGCTGTAAATGGGATCCTGGTCTTTTGTGGTAGGGAGCCAGTTGCTGTATGCCACTGGCTAGTCCAGTGGATCTTTGACCTTTTGAAAAGAGGAGGAAACAGCTCAACACCATCCTGACCACAGGAGAGAGAGAAGCTGGAACAGAGATTTCAGAGCCACTCTGCTTCCTAATCTTCCTCCCCTACCTGCCTCTTTCCCGCCCCCCACATTTGTAAAGAAAAATGGGTCAGATTTTATCTAATGCTTAAACACCAAGACTGGGAAGTACTCCAGATGTGGTCTCACCAATGCAGAATAGAGGGGAATAATCACTTCCCTATGCTGACCAGTGCCACAGTGTTTACTATGAACAAGCAATATGAATTGTCACAGACACTGCAGGTAGTCATGGGGGTTACAAAGTCAGTAGACTGCTCAAAATCATTGTTTACTCTTGCTTGTTAAATCTTATGATTTATGGGCCAATTATGATTTTTAGGAATCTGCTCCACCTCCCTTTTTAATGTTTGGGGCTGGCAATATCATCTTTGGCTGCTTAATATCCATTTAAGATGCTTAGCAGTGTGTTTAAGAACACTGTCCTCCTTCCCCTATTCCTTCTGAATTAGGCCTATTGATTTTAGAGTAGTTACAGGACTTAACTGAAGCCACTCTGGAATTGAATCTGAGCCCTCACTCTGAGCTCTAGTGACTTTGGAGTGGATTTTCTTGATTACATACAAACACAGGCAGGCAGCTGAGTCTTTCACACTCCCTTTAATTTGCTTCTTGACATCTTATCATTCTAGGAAATTACATATGGAAATGCACAGTCTCATCACATTGCAGAGGACTGGGCTACTGCTCACTTTAGCAAGTCTGTAAGGCTATGAAATACTATAAAACTACCTCTACCCCATTTCAACATTCCCAGTCCTGCAGCTTGGACAGACCAGGGATTCTTACCATAGACCTTTAGATTTACTTGATCAGGAAGATGTAGGCCCTCATGCTTCTCACTGGAAAGAAAGCCCCGAACACTTAACCTGTATCCAATGCAGCGATCATTTTTATTGATCGTAAATTCAGTGACACTTCATACTGGAATTGGTCTAGAACAGTGGTTCTCAAACTTTTTTTTGTTCTACAAATCAAAGCACACAACTCATATTTTAATATCAGTAGTCTTACCTTACAAGTACAGATAGTCTCAATTGTTCTGCAACCTTTCTGCGGACCGCCTGAGTGGAGCTTGCGGAGCAGTGGTGGTCCACGGACCACAGTTGGAGGACCTCTGGTCTAGAACATGTGGATTGCCATAGGTTTTTAGTAGGTCAGGTACTTGACTGAGATTTTCAAAGCAGTTAAGGGGACATGAATGCATACCTTCCGTTCCTTTTACATGCATTGTAATTAATCAAAAACTTAATAAAATTAATTTTAATCAATCTCCAAGATTCTCTTTGTACTGGATACATAGTTATCCAATACAAAAGAATGGCTACAGCTGCCATCTATCTAGAAGATTAAACTTGTGAGAATTAGGTTAAAAATGGATGAGATTTTTCTGGATCCAAGTCCATATTTGGATCTTCAATTGTATGTGTCATGTTATATCATGGATCAGCGGACTTGGAACGGCTACATTGGGCACCTGTGCTTAAGAAGTTAGAAGCATGTAGGCAAAAATGTCTGGAACCGGTGATGCCATCAGAGCAGACACACTTGCGCATTGTTGTTCCTGTGGGACATCTCAGATCCAGGATTTGTCTGCCAAAGGGAAGCGAATGGGTTAGATGGGGATGCTGCTGCCCTGGGCAGGGCTTAGGCGAGATGACCTCCTGAGGTCCCTTCCAGCCCTATTTTCTATGATTCTGTGTGCGTGTGGCTTTTGACAGGGTACGCTGGGGACCTGGAGCCAAAAAACCCAATGGGGTCCAGGAAGCTCCAGGTGCTGGTTATGTGCCATTTCTGAGCTATTCAGCTAGGAGACCGTGAGGTCAAGATTTCCATAATGGGACTGGAGTGACTACATTTCTGTTTAGCTTGCAGAATCCCAGGGGTTTATGGTGACAGAACAAAGTGGATCCAGGTACTAGATACAGGTTTTATGTTGCTTTACTGATTGGCAATGTGATCTAGATCGGGGTGGTCACCTTCCAGCCTGTGGGCCAATGCTGTGTCAGCCGGCCCACAAGTCTCCCCATGGGTCCAGAACTTGGCAGTGGGGAAGCAGTGTCGCTGCTGCCAAATATCTGGACCCATCAGGAGCCCTGGGTCCTGCACACTGGATTGGATTCCTGATCCTAGTGTTCATGGCTGGTTGGGAATCGTGCTGCGGGGGGACAAGGGGGTAGGAAGGGGTGGCCCTGGGCCTCAATCTTGGTGCACAGGGGGCAGGAGGGGGTGCTGCTAGGCCTTCAGGACCCAACCTCTGCATGCAGGGCTGCGGTGGGAGTGGGGCTCTGTGGGGCCAAAAGGTCAAGCACCTCTGGTCTAAATCAGTTGTTCTCAATCTTTTATAAGACTCAAGGCAACCTTCATAGTTTTTGTGAACTGAGCTCCCATTACAAAATCTAGTGTATTTATCACATTGCTTGCAGAGGGGCCAGGGGGTGAGCAGCCGGGGAGGGGGAGCCAGAGTCTGCTTATCTCCTCACACTTCCTGCAACACCCTTCAAAGGATCTTGGAGCACCTCAGGGTGCCTTGGCACACTGGTTGACCTGTTTAAATTTGCTGATGATACCAAAATTTGGGGTGAGGTGGGCACGCTAGTAGGGAGGGAAAGACTGCAGCAAGACCTGGATAGGTTGCAGGGGTTGGCTAACAAAAACAGGATGCGTTTCAATACGGACAAGTGCAGGGTGCTGCACTTGGGTAGTAGGAACCAGCAGCACACTTATACGATGGGGAACTCCCTACTTGAGAGCACGGAGGCAGAAAGGGATCTTGGAGTCATCATTGACTCCAAGATGAACATGGGCCGACAATGCGAGGTCATGGTTGGCAGGGCTAACCGGACCCTATCGTGCATCCACAGGTGCATCTCAAGTAGGGCCAAGGAGGTGATCCTCCCCCTCTACGCGACACTGGTCAGGCCACAGCTGGACTACTGTGTCCAGTTCTGGGCAGCCCACTTCAAGAGGGATGTGGACAACATTGAGAGGGTCCAGAGGAGGGCCACCCGCATGATCCGGGGACAGCAGGGCAGACCCTACAATGAGAGGCTACGGGACCTGAACCTCTTCAGCCTTCACAAGAGAAGGCGGCTGGGGGACCTGGTGACCGTCTATAAACTCACTAGGGGGAACCAGAAGGGTTTGGGGAAGACCTTGTTTCCCCTAGCACCCCCGGGATAACAAGGAATAACGGCCACAAGTTGTTGGAGAGTAGGTTTAGACTAGACATCCATAAGAACTACTTCACAGTCAGGGCGGCTAGGATCTGGAACCAACTTCCAAGGGAAGTGGTGCTGGCTCCTACCCTGGGGGTCTTTAAGATGAGGCTCGATGCCTACCTGGCTGGGGTCATTTGAGCCCAGTTTTCCTCCTGCCCAGGCAGGGGGTCGGACTTGAAGATCTACAAGGTCCCTTCCGACCCGATTTCTATGATCCTATGAAAATGCACACTTTATTTCATTTTCAAATCCCATTTTATAATCCCGAGGTGCCGCATACGGGCCTATTTGATGTGGCATAAGACCAGGGGCTGAGGCCCATCGTGGTATACTATAAGGGAAGCCACTGAGGACACATCCACTAATTCTGAGGGGGCAGATGAAGAGCAGCCGGGGAGAAGAGCGAGGCCGCAGGTGGATGGGGAGGTGTGGGGGGCACCCCTGCTCCCCGGGCACTGGAGACGTGAGCGGAGGGGGCAGGAAAAGCACCCCGCATTTGCCTGGGTTGCCCCTGGCCAGAGCATCCGCCCCGGCCTGGCAGGTGGCCGTGCCGGGGACAGCGGGCAAGGAAGTGCCCCAGGGAGGGACTCCCGGGCACCGACCGCGGCAGCGAGGTGCGGGTGGGGGAGGGGGGGGCTGCGCAC
>NW_005842115.1:1909374-1971307 GCF_000455745.1 Alligator sinensis | reverse complement strand
GGGGGAGGGGGGTGTCTGTGTCTGTGCAAGGGGGAGGGGGATGTGCATGCGTGTGTGCATCAGTGTGGGAGGTATGTGTGCACTTGGGTGCTTGTCAGTGTGTGGGGGGGGGTGTGCGCACTTGTGTGTGAGGGGAGAGGTGTGCACTTGTGTGTATGTTAGTGTGTGTATGAGCTTATGCGTGTGCATGTCAGTGTGTGGGGGTGGGGAAGAAGTATGTGTGCACTTGTGTGTGTGTGGGGGGGAGTGCATGTGTGTCCATGTGTGTGGGGGGGCATGGGCGCGCGTGTAAGTGTGCGTGCGTGTACGTGTGTGTGTGCACGCTGGCGTTCAGGGAGTTGTTGCTTTGCTTTTGTTTTTTCCCTGCAGCAGAGCCCCCCCTGCGCTGGCCAAAGTTCAGCTCTGCATTGGCAGCACTTTGGGCCCTGCCTGGGCCACTTCAGAGCCCGTCTCGCAGGGCTGCCCCGTGGCTGCGCCAGACCCTGCCGAGCAGGAGCAGCCTTGGGCACGATGGCACCAGGCCCCAGCACGACACGGGCAGGGAGATGCCGTGTTGCCTCAGCAAGACAGACTTTTCTGTAGGGTCTTGTTTTTCCACCTCCAGAGCTGAGCTTTCAAGGGGATCTAACTCTGTGTTTTGTTTTGTTTTTTTATAAATAAGGCCACTCACTTTACATGAGCCTGCTCATGTGTGCAGCTGAGAGGTTTCATATGTGAAGTCTTAAAAAGAAAAAAGCCACACAGTTGGCAAATGAAATTTTGTCCTGAAATACTGTGAGAAGACTCAGAAGAGCTGACAGTAGGATCTGAAACTGCGCGTGAGGCGTTGGAGTGGCCCCGGGAAGCCTTTTGGGCCCTGTTCGTATCGACAAGTTTAGACATGTCTGCCTGTCCGTGTTTACGGTCAAGTATAACCAGCCATGTGCTCTGAGCAGAGAGGTCTGCCAGTTCCTTCTCACTAACATAGACTCTCTTAAACCATCTTCAGTCCTAACTCTTTTGAATGGCTAGTATACTATAAGACATGCTGAAAAGGTGCAAATATTACTATGTGCACTCTGTATATAATTCATGCAAATATGTCTTTTTACAGTGAGTGCCCCAGCCGTGCTGGCATCCTTGCTTCTTGTATTTTTACTTAAAGGGGGTGCATTTTATTGATATGGATGAATGTGCTTTTAACTGACAGTGAAATTTTCTTCTAAATTACGTATAGAAATTATTGGCATGATTCGTGTTTGTTTTGCATTAGTTTGCTACAAAACATCCTATACAGCTTTATTTTTCCCTATGCACCGTTTATATAGCTATTTCATATTGCAGTCACTCCTGGAAAAGTCCTCATGTGCTAGGGCTTGCACACACAGACTCGAAGACAATCCCTGTCCAGAGACCTTGTTTCCCATCTACTCTGTTCTTGGGTGACTCCCACCACCATGGTACCCAAGCATATATTTTGCATTATTTAAAAAGCAATCATTTACTTTCTTCAGTCTTTCCATATGTTTTCCTTCCATTTGTGATGTAGTGCACACCTGATTTTTAGATTGTTGGCTTGTTGATTATCATTTTTTTTTTTTTAAGCTGATGCAGTTATAGGTGTTTTCCCCTTGCATATAGGTGTGCTTATACCTATTCAGGAATGAATTATTCTCTTGTATAACTGCTTCCACACTGAAGGGACTGCAGTGTTTTAGCTAGGCTGATTCAGCTAACAAATACACAAGCTTTCTCTTTAGACAAGGCCTACGTGATTTGCTGTACTCTTCTAAATCTGCATCTGTGCAATGGAACAGCACAGGCTGAGGAACTTGGCTACAGCAAAATCAGGAGGTCAGTCATGCTGCAGTTGAATTTGGTGGCCAAATGTTCCCTTGGAGTGGGATTATGACTCTGAATCTGAGCCTACTCAGCTGTGAGCTAGTCTCTACTTTTAATAGAAAAGATTGGCATCTTGTGTGACCTCTTCTCACTTGAATGTGCCTTGCTCGGGTGCCGACTGCTTTATAAAATGGTTGTGAATTGTATCGCATCTGAATCCTGTGTTTGCTGGCATTCTCTTGCTTTCTTGCCTCTTTTTTTTTTAAGCCTAGGCATGGCTTAGTTAAATAAAGGCCTTGAGCCTGCTCACTGCAGTGCATCCTTAAGTCTTGGTAGGATTAGGGCCTTATCTCTCTGTGTAATCAGGACACCTTGCTATAGAAAGGTTGCTGTGTGTTCGAGACTGGCTGTCTATATTTCACTACCTTCATTTGAGAAATTCCTGGCAGAAGTGGCTAGAAGCAGTTTTGTAAGTTATGATTGATTTATCCAGCACTTCATAGCACCTTCCTAACAAGTACAGCCGATGCTTTAGTATGCTCTTTATTTTGTCGGTTTTCATTTCTTGCATAAAGCTTTCCATGTTGCACTTCCAGTAGAAATTGCAAGGGTGGGAGTCCAGTTTAGCTAAGTTGGAGCTTCTGTCGAAGTTATGGCATCTACCAGAGTTTTTTTTTTTTTTAATTAGTAGGCAGAGAGTATAGTAAAATTGCTGCCGTGCCATTTTGGGAGGAGGCTGTTGAAGTTTGGAGGAATTTTGAGAGGTTGATTTTTGTTTGTTTGTTTGTTTTGGTGTGGTTTTTTGTGTGTGTGTTTTGGGTTTTTTTTGTTCATGGAGTTCCTGTGAATGTGCATGAGTCCTCTCGCAGGACTGCTTGCGGTGGTCACCCATAATGCACTGCAGTTTAGAGTGGTGGCAGGAATTCTGGGAAATGTTGCCATAAGACACTGGGTGCATTTACACGAGACCTTTACTGCGGAGTTGCCTAGTTAGTTCCTCAGCAAATGTCTCGGCATCTACATTAGGCCACAGGAAACTAATAAATGGAGTTTTTTTGTGCACAGCAACATGTGTAGACACTGCCCTGGCTGCAGCAACACACGTGTAGACACTGCCGTGGCTGGCTGGGGCATGAGGGTGCTTCAGCATGGGGACTGCCTGCTGGTAGCTCTGCACTGTAGCAACCTTGTGCCCCAGCCAGCTCCTCAACAGCATGTTGAGTTGGGTCAGAGCAGCTCTGGGCTGGCTGGCTGGCTGACCCCCTGTGCCCCCTGCCAGCTAGGACTGCTCCGACCCGGCTCAGCCTACTGTGGGTTTGATGCACATGTAAATGCAGCGCCTGGGAACAGTAAACTCCGGCTTGATCTGCATTGAAGTTTGTTGCTAATCATTAATGTGCACATGTAGATGTGCCCACAAATTCTGATGTCATAAATGTGGCATTAGTGTGGATGTGGTCCCCAACTACAATTCCACTACTTGTGAGTTATGTTTTAATGCGTCTTCACACTGTATTCTGTTTGCATCAGTTAAATAGCTCAATCATATGTATTATGTGTTACCTCTAGCCTACATGTACCCTTTACCCATGCTGTTGTCTCTGCTGTTGTTATCAGTGGAAGAGTTGGGGTGGTAGTTGCGCACCAGTGAGTGAGGAAAAGGTCTGTAGAGACATGAGTTGATTGTTTTGCATCAGGTAGCAAGTGGTACACTTATTCTTTGCGAGGTAAGCAGAACACCAGAAGAAAGAAAAGTGCATTCCCGACTGGGAAGCCAACGCACGCCTAGAAGATGTGGTGGGGAGGGTGATTTGGTCTTGGAGGGGACATGATTCTGTTGATGGGTTTTATTTTCTATCTCTTTAGTTCTGCTTCACACCTTAGAAATAAGTCCTTGTTGTCTTAAGGCTCTATTTGCTGATGTATGGAGGTGTGTGAAGTCATTTTGCTGCCTGGCTAAGGAGATAGATTTAGATGTGCAGTTTCACTTGGTTTAATTTATGTTTGGAGATCTAGTTCTTACCATGAACCTGTCATATTTGCCCAGTTTGGTGGAGGCAATAACTGCTTTTTTGAGTGATTAGTACTGTAAAGTCAGTGCAGCATTCTCAAGGAGTGCCAACCATTGGTTAAGAAAGAGCTCAGTGGGATTTGATTTCTCCCCCCCATGGCAGATGAAAATAAATTTTTTGAATTGTAACCTACCATTGCTAGATCTCTAAGGCCAAGAATTTTGTTTGTGACTCAAAGGTGTAATGGTAACTAAAGAATGAGAACAGATTGTTTCTATGTCTTAATCCCATTCAAGCAAAATGCATTTGGGTACAGCCACATGCAAGGTTATATATCTAGGAACAAAGATGGCTCACTTTCCTTTCTCCCATTCTTTGGGCAAGGCTCCATCCTGAAAGTGAGTGACCCTGAAAAAGATTTAGGGATTGTAGACAGTAGAACATGACTTTCCAGTGTGGTGCTGTGGGCTAAAAAAGAACTAATGCCCTTTGATGTAGAGATCTGGATAGGGAGCTGACGCTGTCTCTCTATATGGCATTGGTGAGACCAACAGTGTTCTGGTGTCCACCCTTTCAAAAAGAAAAGATGGACAAGGTAAAGTCAGAGTCGGCACTGGAAAAAGCCACAAAAATGATGCTCTGCCTGAAATCGGAGCGACAGTGAGGTATGTCTGCCCTGTACTTGGAGACTTGAGTGCAGCCTGGATTGACAGATAAGATTTTTTTGGGTGCCAAAAATAAGGAAGATGAGGTGGCACAGGCAGTGAGCCCAGGCTGAGGTCTGTAAGTGCCAAGAGTTCTGCGCAAGCTGTAGCCGTCTCTGCTCAAACCCATGTCTTCATAGTTTCAGTGGTATTGGTGCACAGGTGGTTGGAGTTTGCCTACTCGTGCTGCTGCCGCCACACCTCCTGTTGGAGGGTAGACATACTCTTTAGGCGTAAAGCTATTCTGCTTCTACAGAGGTGTTCTAGAAGTGACTTCTTGACTGTAAGAAAATATCAGGTAATAAATGGCTTTATAATCTAGCTGTAAAAGAGGTAGCAAGAACCAGGGACTGGAAGCTAAAGATAAACTCAAGTTAGAAATAAGGTATGGATTTTTTTTTTTTTTTTTAAAGCAGGATGATTAGCTGTGTGAACCACCAAGGTAAATACTAGATTCTCCATTTTTTGATACCTTCCAATTAAAAGTGGGTGCTTTTCTGGAAAATAGGCTATTGTGCTCAATGCAGGAGTAATTGGGTGAAATTCTGTGGCCTGTGTTATACAGCAGGTCAGATTGGATAAGCCAGAGATCCTTTATGGCTTTAAGAATCTATGAGCAATCTCCAGAGCAAGATCCAGGAGGAGTGGTATCACAGGATGGAAATTACTGTTTGGCTTCTGATGTATGGTGTTCATAGCAGTTTGCTAGACAGTCTACTGATATGAGGAGGGAGGCCTCTGACCTTGACTTCTGCAAGCAGCACATGCCAATGGGAATTGGGGCTTGATCATGCAGGTAGAGCCTCATCTGTCCGTGCATCCATGGAAGAAGCCCCTGCAGAGAGGCAGCAGTTACGCTTTAGAGGAGCTCATGACTTCAGAACAGTGCCAGGAGGAGTGGTCCAGGATGATCAAGGAGGGAGGGGTGGGTTGTGGCTGGAAAGGGCCACTTGCACAGATCCGTGCGTTGGTGGTGCCCAGAAGCCTGATTCAGGACTGGGGGCTCACTGTGCCAGGTGGTGTGCAAAACTAGAGTAGGTGGTCCCTGTCGTGGAGAACTGATGGTTTAAAGGAGAAGGCAGACTGATCAAGACGTAAAACAAATAGGCCAGCAGTCAGAAAGACAAAGTCATATTCTCAGCCTGGCTCTGGACTCTTCATGATGGATGAAAGTAGTATTGCAGTAAAAGGAAACTCTCTTTAGGGAGGGGGGCAGGATATTTCTCTAGCATAAGCACCATGGAGAAAGCTCCTTTTGGAGATCTGAGCAGCGGGACATGTGGAGAGCAGGGCTGGGGTGAGATGGAGGATCCAGGCAGTGCTGTGGTTTGTTTTATCTGTGGCAGTCGGGGGGCTATTTTAGCTTTGATAGACCCTCATGACTGTACAAACTATAGTGGGGGCAATCCAGCCCCTGGAGCAACCCAAGATTGGGAGAGTGCAAAGATAGCCTTAAGTTGGTATCTAGGCTGTAAGTTTCAGTTTTGTCCAAATTCTGATCTAGTGACTCTCATCCCCACCTTCCCCTCTGTGCATTGACCACAGGCAATCCCCTTCTCTGCTTTTGCTCACCCAGAGAGCCCCCTTTCACATTGCCTCACCCCACAGGTGAACACTTGCGTGGTCTGTACTTAAAATATTTTTTGTTCCTGCAGATTTTTGTTTGTTAGGAGGGTGTTAAGAGGCCTGGGTAGAAAAACAGTTTCTCTCAGTTGTCTGGGCGTGACTTATCTAGTGTACATGAGACCTCAAATTGGGAGAGTTAGAGACAAATCCCTCTCTGTCCCAGTTGCTTTCTGCAGGTATGTGCATTTGCAGGGGTTATAATAGTCTTCAAAAGTTAGTTCTGCAGCTCTTCTGTGGTATGGACAGGCAAGGTTCTTTGGGTAGATGTGATATCTTTTATTCGACCAACTACATGGTTGGAAAAAAGTTTTTTGCAAGCTTTCGGGAACAATGGAAAAGCACAGTCCTGCTCTCTTTAAATATCTTCTGTCTCTTGTCTCCATTACCATGTTTGGCTATTTGGACTTTTGCTGGAGAGTATTTTAGGGGACGGTGATGGAGTTGTTTTTCATGCTTTCAGCTTTTCTGGTTTAAGGAGCTGATGTCCTCCTCTAGCCAGTGAGTCTTAATCTCTGAGGTTCAAGGCTGCCTTCTGTAGGTAAAGCTTTGGCTAGGCATGGTGTTGCCAACTCAGGTTATTTTTGTATTTTGTCATGGGGTTCATACTTGTTTAAGCTCCAGCTGTAGGGCTGAAGAGACAGTAGCCTTCATGGTTTTTAAAAACAGTAAATTTCTAGCTTTCTGGGCTGTGAAGGAAGGCTTAAAAACAGAGGCTCAGACAGCAGAAGGCAAACAAAAAGGAAGCTAGCATTGAAAAAAGAGCAGCAGCTACTGGGGATAGTAATGCCATTTGATGACTTGTTAAGGTCTAACTTTTTTTTAAGACTTGCTGCAGGTTATCTTTCTGAAAGCAATAGCTGCCAGAAACCCTACAAACATCAAATTGTACATTATACACCCAGTACTCTGCAGGGAAGAGGATGAACCACGTGTGACGTCGGTTAAGAGACTGTTAGTGAGCCCTCGAGCTACAGTGACGAGGCTGACTTAAGCTACATAGAACAGAAGAGAATGTGGCTGTTTGGTTGTTTTTTTTTGCTGACGGAAAAATTGGAGTTGTCGTCTTCATCGTGTCTCCGATCTAACCTTTCTACGTGGTCTGTTCCCAGTATGCTGCACAGGCCACTGCTTCTGGTGTTGCCAGCTCTTGTGGGGTGCATTGTGGTGCTACAGGGCATGTCAAGACATGATCCATCATTTCCTTCTCCTGACAAGCACGCTGGTTGGTTGCATAAAGGCCCCATGATTTAATGAGAAAGTTGCATCTTCTGTGACCCACTCAGTCTGTTTAGGCTCTGCCATATGTGCCATTTGTATTTGGAGTGATTCATTATGCTTTCCTGATGATATGTACCAGCTGCTAATTAACAACTAACCAAGAACTAACCCAGTTAGGGTATGCCACAGGCTTTCTAAGATGTAATGGCATTTAAACTTCAGATTCTCTCCCCCTCCTTTTCGTCCTTTGCATTATGGCTGTTCCATTACTTAAATGTCTTAGCATGATTCCATTATTTATTTGATAGATTTCATAGACATTCGGGCTTGAAGGGACCTTGGAAGATCATCGAGCCCAGCCCCCTGCCCCAGGGGCAGAAAGTCAACTAGGGTCAAAGGATCCCAGCAAGATAAGTGTCCAAATGTTTCTTAAAAGAGTCCAGAGTAGGTGCTTGCACCACCTCTGGAGGGAGTCTACTCTAGGCCTTGGGGGCTCGGACAGTAAAGATGTTTTGTCTTATGTCCAGCCTGAAACTGTTTTGGAGGAATTTGTGACCGTTTGACCTTGTCATCCCATGGGGCACTCTGGTGAACAGGTGTTTCCCCAGATCCTGATGCACACCCCTTATATACGTATAGGCAGCCACCAGGTCCCCCCTGAGCCTGTGCTTCTCCTGGCTGAAGAGTCCCAAGGCTCTCAGCCTTTTTTCATAAGGCCTGTTCTCATGCCCTCTGATCATGCGCGTGGCTCTCCTCTGGACTCTCTCAAGCTTTTCCACATCCTTTTTGAATTGTGGAACCCAGAATTGGATATAGTACTCCAGCTGCAGCCTCACCAAGGCCGAGTACAGTTAGAGGATGACATCTTGAGATTTGCTTGAGAAGCATCTATGGATGCAAGCCAGAGTATTGTTTGCTTTACCTTCACTTTAAATTAGAACATTTAAATGCTGTATTAATGTCTTCTCATCTTTAAGCCTATAATAAAATGAAGATTCATATTTACCATAGAAATACTGCTGTTTTGAAAGCCTAGATACTTTACAGATAAAAAAAAAAATCTTCTAGGTTAGATTTGATGATGTAAATAGATCTAAAGCAATTTAGAATATTAAAATATTCTGCAGCAGCTTTAAAAACAAAACAGACTTTCCCTCCATATCATGCTGGAAATGCTCAAAGTTTCCAACAGCTGCCTTAGCTAAGGAAAGAATTAGCTGCTGCTTGTGTGTTCAGAGGAGACTGACCCTAAATGTTGAGGTTGGAAGAAGGCTAGAGCAGCTGGATTCTGTCTTGGTCTTCCTTTGGGTTGTTTGTCCTGAAACTTTATAATAAGCAAGGCCAAGGTTTTCTTAAGTGCCCGTTGAGGTCTGGGTTCCTAGTATGAGACATATTTTGAAGGGCTTGCAGGATGCTTGCTGTCTGCAAGTCAGGCTGTTCTACAGCATCTTAGCTCAAGCAGCCCAAATCAGTCCATTTCCGGGGGGGAGGAGAGGAATTGGTTTATATTGCTTAATTTAAGAACAGAAAACAAATCTCGAAGTGGTTTTAATACTCCTGATTTTAGATGCTGCAGTTTTGCTTTATTTTGGAAAAATAATCCCTCTTTCTGGGCTGCAGGATTTAAGATGCATCAAAACAAATGCCCCAGTGCATCTTGCACAAGGATAAGGACCATCTTGGCAGCCATGAAAACAGTGTTGTTGTTGGCATGGCTCCTGAAAGCCACTGCTTTTGGAGTCAGGTGATGGTGCCCACATTATAGCTTGCTTTTTTCCTTGTGCTTGTAAAAAAAATGCTCGAAACCATGAGCCCCAAAAGTTCAGACATTAGAAGGCAAATAAAAGCAATCAACATTTGGTCTGTCGGTCTCCCTCCATATCCATGATTTATTATGGGGAGGGGAGTAGTCTTATGATTGAATGCCAGAATTGCCAACCTGAAGCAATGGTAAATAGTAGGTAAGATAAGAAGTCTTGTGTTAGAAGAAGATTCTTCACTGTATGTTTAGTTATTCTGGCTTTGTCTCCACTGGGAGGACAGTTTCAATGAAGGTTGGCTAACATGTTAAAGTCCTAGTTTGGACAAGGCTAATATATTAAGATTGGCTGTTTGCACCCCTGGGGAAGGCATGGGGGGCATGTGCCCCCCCAGATTTGTATCCTGAGTGA
Organism: Alligator sinensis; assembly: GCF_000455745.1. Lineage (NCBI taxonomy): Eukaryota > Metazoa > Chordata > Crocodylia > Alligatoridae > Alligator > Alligator sinensis. The sequence goes on along the minus strand of NW_005842115.1, from coordinate 1,961,755 downwards.
GGGTGGGATGCCCGCTGCAGACTTAGGGCCAGGGGTTGCTCCAACTTCTTCTTGGAGGGGCTGATTGCTCAGGGTGGGCGGGGGCGAGGGGCGGGCACCAGCAGCGCTGGGAGAGGTGGCTATAGGGATTTTTTGGGTGGCTATAGCCCACCCTGTATCCGCCCCATCCCCACCTGCCCCCAGTGCAGCCCGACTGAGCACCTTTGCCAGGAAGAGACTGGCACAGCCCCTGGCCCCGAGCCCACAGTGGACAGCCCGCATCCGCCCCCATCCCATGCACAAATCTGAGGAAGCACATGCCCCCCATACTTCCACGGGGGTGTGTGCAGCAGCAGGGAGTTTCCCCTCTCCTGTCTTCCTCCCTGCACCCTCTGGACAAACTGCCTGCAGCTCCATCCTGGGGTCACATTCACTGCCTCAGCTGGGCAGCGCCTGCCTCTGCCCCACCACCTCCCTCACTGTGTGGCGGGGGGGCTTCAATCTGTACCACCCCCTTCTCCCCCACAGACTTATGGTAGGAGGCTGCTCTCCAAGCTGCTGGACTGCATTCCTGTAAATCGGTTATTAAATTGATATTGGCCGATATGGTATCGGCCAAGAAAATCTTTATTGGTGCACTCCTAACACAAAGGGTGATATTATGCCTTTGTTCAGGTGGAAAATGCTTACTGGCATCACTAGGGCCAAGGTTTTGCACTGGAATGCTATACCTTTTAATTCATGTAGTCGTGGCCTGTGGGTGTTGTGTTTTAGATGAGCTCGGAGTGCTTAACTCTTCCCAAATGATGTTGACACTAACTTGGTAGCATTTTCTAAGTAAGCCTCTTGAGGTTGTAGAATTACTGATGTCCTCCATTCACAGTACCTCTGTGAAGTAGGTTGATGATATTATCCCTTTTTTACAGTTGAATAAGATGATTTATTGAGAGGTTAAGGGCAGCATTTTCTTCCTGTTCCCCATCATCTGTGTCTGTCTTGAAATGCCCTACATCAGACTTTGAAGGGCAGTCAGGTCAGCAGAGAAGGCCCTAAGATGGGAATTGGGGGCATTTGTTCTTTTCCTGGCTCTTCCACTGACTGACTGTGTGACCTTGGACATGTTATTTAATCTCCCACACATCTCTCTTTATCTTGTGCTTTTAATTTTATTTAGTCTGTTTAGCCTGTTGATGCTTCAGAGTCTGGGCTGTCTCTTAGCATGTTTTTGTATGGTACCTAGAACCAGTGGGAGTCCAATTTCAGATGGGATCTGAGGGTACTGCTGTAATGCAAAAAATAATTGGTACAGTGTTTTTCAACCTTTTTAGACTTTGGCATTCCTCATCGGATTCAAGGGCCTCCTTGAAAAATGCCAGTTCTTAGCTTTCCCTTTTTATTTATTTATTTATTTATTTTTGACCATGGAAAAATATTAGAGCAATTCTTTTCTTGCAAAGTACTCAGAAAGACCACAACAGGTCAGACTGTCTTTAGCACTATGGATTCCTCTTTGAAATCCTTGGGTTTGTGTTATGAATCATGTTTGCGCACCTAACTGTGCTAAGATTGTGGCTAAGTACAGACAGTCAAAAAGCCCAAGGCTGAATCTGGCACATACACAGCCCATGCTGCCTGTTCGCTTCCTCTTCCTGCTGCCCCCAAGGTCTCTGGGATTTGCAGTCCAGAATCACTGCAGCTGGACTCTGTAGGGCTGCTCATCACTTCTTCCTGCTTCTAGGTGCCTCTGGGATTTGCAGTCCACAGTTGCAGCCAGCAGTAAGTTTTTAGCAGGGCAGAGTAGCTCTCTACTAGGGGAAAGGGAAGTTTAACCCCCCTCCGTCACCCCAGACCCCAGCCGGGGTCTGCCTGGGGCAGTGTGGGGCAGTCATTGCCTCCCCCACTCCCCCAGCTCTTCTCTGCTGGAGCAGACAGCCCAGCCTAGCACACCCCAGGGCTGGAAAGCATGCTGGGGGACTGTGATTTAACTTGAACCGGGAAGGGGTCTAGGACAGAAGTTTCATAAACAGGTTTGACCCAAATCAGCTAAAGTCTGACCAGGTTTATTTTAAGCCAGTTTCAGCCATTTTGAAACTTGTATATTTGCAGTCAACTTCTGTTTAAACCAGTTTCTGCTGACTTAAATCGGTTTATATGCAACTTCTGTCCCTAGCTTGTGTGGCATTCTTGAAGGGATCTCAAGATCCCCCAAGATGCCATGGCATCCTGGTTGAGAATCACTGAATTAAAGAGTAAAAGTTGCTGCGAGCCTGTAAGTCCAGTTGAAGTCTGTCAGGCTGGGTGGAAGGCAGATAGTGAGTTAGCTGCAGCCAACATTTAAGAAATGTTACCTTTAGTTGGACAGCCAGTGACTAAAACTGCTAAACTTGGGGGCTGGTTTTGAGAACTTTGTCCAAAGAGAAGAGCCAAGATTACTGGGGGCTGGAAGAACTAGGAGAACTGCTCTTTTTAGTTCCTGTCTTCTCTTTGAGTGGTATCTTCCACATTTTAGTCTAAAACTAGGGGATTTTGATTTATGCCCCTCCCATGACACAAGCCATTAACTTCCTCCATGCAGGCGGCATACATTTGAGTGGGCAGGTCTGCGATTATTGTTCCTTGCAGGGAAGCACGCGCTGCGCAGAACTCAGTGCAGCCATTGTTCGCGTGGGTTGATGATACATGGCATTACAATGTTATGCTACGCTATGCTATGCCAACCTATATGTTTGGGCTGGGATTTCCAACAGAACTGGGGCACTTCCTGGTACTTTCTTTTGGCTCTTTGGAAACTTTCTCCCTAGGTAGCTTGAGGGTAGTTGGTGGTGGCTTTTATTTTGCGTGATGTCCCCAGTTACCCTTTGGTGAATTCTTTTCTAGGTCAATCTGGAAGGCAGATAATAGCATATATAAGTAACACTTCAAAGTGTTGTGTGAGCATCAGCTAATTAGTCCTCAGTATTTCCTTGTGATATAAGCATTATCCCTGTTTTACAGGTGGGAGGGGGAAGCGAGGCACAGAGATGTTTAATAACCAGTCTGAGGTTACTCAGGCTATACTTACATGGGGCTGTTAATTTAACAGGGTATTTATGTATGGGTACAGCTTCCCTGGTGGTAGCAACATTAGGAGCCCTTGTGTAGACAGGATAACAGCAGTTTTACCTTACCCTGCACACGCAACAAGTTTTATAGATGAGGTGCTGGTAACAGTTATGGTGACAGGTGCCCGTACTCTGTAAGTCTGGAGATAGTTCACTTCTCAGTGACTTCACAAGTATCTGCTTCAGTCAGCTTTGGTAAATAAAATGACGAAATCATAATTCAGTTTTCTGACGTAGCTGCAACATTCATTTGAAAAAATATCAAAATAAATCACTGCTTTACAATGTATAGTTTGTACCTTCTAAAAATGAAACCCACGTCTATCTCTGAGTAGTGAACAATATGTATTAAAGTTTTATCAAACAACAAGAATGCATTTCTTGTAGAAAAGTGATTTAAAAAACGAGGCTTCCAGACCCATGATTTTAAATTGTGATTTAAATCAAATCCACCCAGGTCATAGGAGAAAAAAATAGTATCCGAGATGGGATTGGACACCAAGCCTCCCGGTTCTATGCTTTGTTGTTCCATGTTCCCTTGCACATTATAAAGTCTGGATTGAGTTTATTTTGGGCCTCATTAAGGTATGACACAGCATACAGGTCTGCAATGTTCTTAATGCCATTGTCTTCAAATGCAGGCAAGGTTCTTTGGGTAGATGTGTATCTTTTATTAGACCAACTGAGTGGTTGGAAAAAAGTTCTTAGCAAGCTTTTGGACAGTCACCCTTCGTCAGGCATAGGGAGTTTCTGCTAGTCTGAGACTCTTCAAATAGAACATGCAAGGATTTTGATGCTCATTAAATAGGTGACGTCCTTTAGGGTTGAACTTGCACAGTTACTGTTTTATAGCAGGTCTTGGTGGTAGAACCAGTCAGGCTGGGAGTGCTCCTGACTTCCCTCTGCTGCAGCTGGACTGCTTCCTGGCTTACTGAGAGAGGTCACCAGGGTACAGAGCAAGGGGCGATAGCACTGGAGGGATGCACCAGTGAGTAGTCATGGTGAGCTTCCTCTCCACGGCTACACTCTTCACTTGTGGACTCGCATAAGGGTCTGGTCTTTTGTGCGCTTTAGTATCCGTATGTCTGATGAACTGGTCTTATAACAATGGATTTGAGTGCTAGCAGTACACATAGGAGGGCTTCGCTCTGTCTGTTGCCATACAACCACACATACCACTGCCATTAAGAATCCCAGGGCTTGGTCATTGTCAGATGGATGAACAACACTTGACTAAAGCTGAATTTGAGCAAGACAGAGGTGATGTTGATGGACAGAAGAATGCACTTTAACCAAAGGAGGCTGCACCACAGCTATGAGCTCCTTAAAGTTACATACTGGCAATTCATTGGTCATTTCAGTTTGCTGGATTTCTCCTGGGACTAATTTCTCATATGGCAGCATCTGTGAATAATACTTCTTGTCATCTCCAGTTGCCAAGGAGACAGTGCCCTTTCCCGGCTTTGGCTGTTCTTGCTTCCTTCACCTCCTGTCTAGATTTCAGCAATGTGATTTACCTGTGCATGGAGCCTGTAGCTTTCAGGAAACTCCAGTTAGTGTAGATCAGTTGTTTTCAACCTGTGGTCTGTGGATCCCTGGGCGGCCTGCAGACTATGTCTAAGGGGTCTGCGGAAGATGACTATGATCAATCAGAAGTGCACAAATACCCACACTTACAATTCAAGGGGGTCTGCACTTCCATTCAAAATTTCCCAAGGGGTCTATACCATCATTCACAATTTTTTGGGCGTCTGCAAAGGAAAAAGTTGAAAACCATTGGTATAGACTGTCTTAGCAACATTGACTGCTCTCAGAACATCAGATCTGTCCTCTCCTCTGCCCTGACTTTCTTTAATATTTCAAATCATGTGCAAAGTCTTTGTGCTTAGATATCATGGGCCTTTGAAGCTAAGGCTCTGAAATGAAGACCAGGATTGATAACATAACTCCATTGTGTTCGAGCAGCAGCATTCTCTCGTTAGGGTAAAGCTTATTTATACTGGATCAAAAACTTTTGAGACGCACATAGGAACTAACCACCCTGTTAACACCCAACCTTTTGATCCAAATGCATGATGTGTTTGTTTGACCTTGCTTCCTCTAACATAAATGTATAGAACCGCAATATAACATTTTACCAAACGAGGTGCTCCCTTGCACACTCTTCTCCCTTGGTGGAGAGGATGAGAGGACATATAATGTATGACAGGCACTAGTCAAGTCACTTGCTGCGTTAATTGAAAGCTCTTGGATGCTGTGGTGCTGAGCACGGTACTTGTTGTATTCATGGATAAAAACTCTCACAGCTAAGGTGGTCTGTGGTATCTTGTGTCCTTCCAGCAGAATATCTGACACCCAGGAAATACAGAATTAAGGTACTTGCCAAAACAACTTTAACGCAGCTCTCTCATTCCTGATGTTTGCTGCCAATTCTGATCTGCATGGACTTCCATCCTCATTCACCATGTTGGCTTTAGCTGTATCAAATGGTGTAGTTAGGTTGGCAAAGTAGTGATTGTGATATGAGATGGTCTGGGACTTAATTGGAGGAGAATGGCGGACCTGTATTAGTAATATGGGACTACTGAGGTTGTGAGGCAGGTCTTTTCCGGGGCATGTACTGTGGGGGGCCCAGGAAGTCTCATTTTGGCATGCAGCTCTGTGGGCTATATCAGTAGTGGCGCGCAGAATTATTCTGGCTCTTGGTGTTGAGGTGGTATCTGAAGATAGTGCTGTAGATAGTGCTCAGCATAGTGCTAAGTGAGACCTTGTGGGTGAAAGTGAATGGGTTATAAAGAGTACCCAGGTTGTAGCTGTCTTGGTCTAGAGGCAAAAGGAGTCAAAACTCATGGTAGAGGTGATATCTTTTATTAGATCAACTAGATTTTTGCAAAAAATCTAATTGGTCTAATAAAAGATATCACCCCTGCCATGAGTTTGGGTTCCTTTTGGGTTGTAAAGAGGGCTGATGGGAATATTTCTGAAGGGTAAACTCAGGGTTGGTATTTAGAGGAGATAGAGGTAACTCGATTCTGAACAGTTTGTCTGAACACAATCTCTGCCTTATGAAAGAGAAGGCATTAGACTCTGTCCTGTAGCTGACCCGGATCTGCAAGGGCGCAGGGTACAGGTACAAACATTGCATGTTTTCTGTGTGTATTGAGTAGTATTAAAGAGGGCAGAGTTATAGCTGTGCTGGCTTGTATCTTGCCTCTGTATTTCTTTTGCAGGGTTTGGGTGTCAATTAAGTTGAACAGGTAGCTGGAGATTTAACAGATTTTCAAGTGAAATACTAGTGAAAGGTAAGGTATGCTAACTAATCTTAGCGAAACCATGGCAGATTGGATACTACTAAAAATCCACATGAGCTGGTTGATGTGGGGCAGCTACTGTGTTGGGCTAAAAAAGCAGACAGTCAGTTTAATGCAATGCTGGTTTGGGATATGAGGGATACAGTCATTTACACAGGAGGATTAGATGGCACTTAACTCTTAGTCAGATGGTTCTAAGGCAGGGTGTTAATTGAGGTAATTCACAGGTACTTAATGTGGGACAATGGGCTTGTCCACCTGCAAGGTCTGGGGTTTACTGCAAGATGAAAATGTTGAAATCCCAAATCTGAATCAAGCTGGTTGTCTGTATTTTAGCATCAGGTTCCAACTCAAAGTTTTAAAATATGTTGCAACTTTTATCCTCCTGTGGACTGACCTATTGATCCAAATGGGAAGTAATTAATATAGGATTCTTTCTTAGTAGTCAGCTGGTCTGAAAAAGAGTGATGGGAGCATCATAGGGGAGCAGGGGGAGCCCAGAAGTCAAAACCATGGTATGCATAATAATCTGCTTAATTAGGGGTTGTTTTCTGAGAGGCCTGATGGATGTGGTCATTTTGATGTGGGTTATTACTTACTTACTTACTTACTTGTTGTGGAAGCAGATGGTCTTTATAACATCCCCATTAGTGGTTAAAGTGGGGATTCTGCGAACGGGGAACTGGTGGGTCTTGACTGTCTGTGTGCTGGGTGGCTCGCTCCTCCTGGCTTCCTATCTGGAGTGAGGGTTTCAGATGAGACCATCTCTAGGCTGATCCATGGGATGCTATACTTTTTATTTGCTTCCAGTGGGCTTTATGCTTTGGTGTCCCTGCTCTGGTGTACTTGTTGCTTCCCTTTATTCCCTACGTCCATCACTTGTCTTCAGTTGTAAGCCCTTCTGGGCAGGGACCATCCTTTCTGATCTGTTCACAGTGTCCAACTGTGGGATCCCTGTCTAAGACAAGAAGCCATGGTGCTCTGGGTAATGCAGCTTACTATGGTAACATAATAGTCATTTGTCTGGTAATCCTTTGTGTCTCAGACCTGATTGTGTCACTGAGATAATTTAGCCTCTTGGTTAAGTCATAAAAGTTAATTCTGGAAGTTGACAAGTTGGATGGAGAGAGAGCAGCCTTTCCCTGTGTGATCAGGGCATATCCTCCCAGAGTTGCACCTTATCTGCACCCTCACTCATGACAGGTCCTCTCCTCTTCCCTTCTTTTGTGCAAACAAAGGGCACTTTTTGGCTGCCCCCATGGAAGACCCAGCACATGGGTGTAATCAAGGACGGGTAGTAGCTCTGTTCTTCCTATCCAGGCCTCCTCCTGGCTGGTGGTTTTTCCTCGCTGCTCTGTAGGGTCTAACTTTTACTTCTCACTAAAATGTAGGCTCTTCTCCTTGGTAGGTGCTGGACCTCCAGCAGTTCCTCCTGGCACCCACTTTTTCCAGCAGTTCCCACCTGTGAAGGCCAAAGCCCTAGTTAGGCCTATATTTGCGGCATGCACTGTTAAGAAGCTGAGCAGATTCGTTGTTATTGTCATTATGGAAACAGCTACGAGCTCCAGTTGAAATGGTAGCCTGTTGTGCTGGCTGCTGTCTGCTGTCTGACAAAGTGATGAGTCCTTGCCCTGAAGAGTTCACGCCTCTGGAGAGAAGGTGGGAAAGTTTATACAGGCAGTCCTCCTCTTACAGAGTTTCGAGTTACAATGTTTCACGCTTACAACATTTATAAATTGACACCCTGTTTCAACTTTCTGACTTTACAACCCTTGATCCAACGCCACACCATGCCAGCAAACAGGTTTGCTGTGTCGCCCATCTCCCTGGAGAACATCTGTCCAAACTTCCTTGGACGCTTTCTTTAAGAAAGCAGACGAGACTCCAGAAAAACCTGCAGCCAAGACTCCTAAGAGAGACTCCAGCCAGGAACCCTTCAAGAAGTCCAGCAAAGTCACCTCAAAGAAGTCCTTCCAAATCCATATGATTGCTATTTACAATATAAATACATCAGTGTAGCCACATTGCTCATCTATAATTGACTGAGTACAAAATTCTGGGTTATTTTTGGTGAAAACAGGGCATCGGGCCTTGGTTCAGGAACCAATCCCCTATTTATAACATTTGTTCCTATGGGAAAATTGGTTCCAAGTTATGACGTTTCGACTTAAGATGCAGTTTCCAGGAACCAATTGTGTTGTAAATCCGAGGAACGCCTGTAATCTCTTCTACAGTGGGAGCTGGGGCTCAAGGAGATGAAGTGACTTGTCTGAGGTTGCACTAGATGTCTATGACGAAGCTGGGAGCCATGCACAGGTTCTTCTGTGTTGAAGGCCAGCACTTGAACTATCAAGTCATTGTTTCTTGAATCATCGTTGGACTAAAAATCCAGCCATTGTAGTAGAACAAAAGGGAGGGGGCAAAAGTCTGCTTGTTCCTGTCACATATTACCCCTTTTTTCTTCCTGCCACACTCTTCCTTTCTGCCAAGGAAGAGTTTCTTTTCTGTTTACGATTTAAAACAAAACACACGTGGAAGACCCTTTTGCCCATCACTTGTACAGCATCTATAATGCCAAGAGACCCCAAAAGCTCATAACTGTCTACATTTCAGGTATGACTTAATTGGCTTGAAGGCTCCTCTGAGTTGTAGCCTGGCAGTAATTTAACGGCAACATTATAGTAAGGGGTTTAAAAAAGGAACTTAAGTGATGATATAACCCATTGAAACTGCAGGGTGGATTTATAGAGGAAGAGTGAAAGCCGTTATCAGCAGAGCTTGGAAACTTCCCTGAGACCTATTAGCTGGCTGAATCTGCACACAGGTTTTCGCACTGATTTCAGTCCTTTGGACTCAAAACTGATGGAATTAGGGGACCCCCCCCCATTTTAGTGTCAGAGTGTGTTAAATAGGGTTAAATTGATTTGGTAACGTTGTAAAATGATATAAAAAGGGGGTGTGTGTGTGTGGAGGGGGGAGGGGGGATCCCTTTTCCTGGTGCTGCAGGTGACAAATAACTGTGCTGATGCCTATTCCTGCATAGTCTGACCCATCTGGTTACACAGCTGTGTACTGTTTGGCCATGATGTGGTTAAATAAAGCCCACTGGTACATATTTACAAGTATCATTTGCTCTGCCTTGGTTTGTTTTATGTAACCCCATGTTTCCTGTTTAGACTTCTGTCTCCCTTACCAATTTCTTGTGTGTGTGTTTCTGAGTTGCTTGACATGTCTCTTATTGTTTTCAGGTCTCTGCCTTCCCTGCTATATTTTTTCCCTCTTCTGCCCTGTAGGTTTTTTTTTTTTTTTTTTTTTTTAATTTCTCTCACACCCATACACCTGTCTGTACATCTGTGTGCACAAACCTGCTCAAAGAGTCGCTCATGCAAGCTCCAAGAGCAGGAATAGCTTTGCACCTCTTTTCTTCTTGAGTAAGCAGAAGTGGTACCTGGACCATTTCTCCCTTCCTCTGCCTCTAAGGCAGTGTTGTTTCTGGCCTTGTCTGCTCCCTGGCCTGCTCCAAATCACCCAGGTCCAGTATGTTTGTGTTTTTTCCCAGCTCTTATCAGAGTTGAAATGTGGGCCAAGAAATGAGGGTAAATGCCACAGTGCTTGTGTGTTCTTTCACATTGAATGGGCAGGACCCAGCCTGTGTAGACATGGGTTTTCAGCGTGGGGCAGTTAACGCCGTATGGACATGGGTCCACCGTTCTTCTACTTCAGTAGTGTCCTGGCTCAATGCAAGTCGTGCCCTTTCTGGCTTGGTGTTTAAAGCCAGGTCGCATTTCTAACAGGAGTTTTGACTTTGGCATTGCTGGCCATATGAAACCGAGTCTGAGTAAAATCATTGCAGCATGGATCCAGCTGGGTTTAACATGGTTTCAGAGAGGGAGTATTTTCTAGCTGTTCTACCTGTTAAGTAAATTGGCTCCTTTGTGCTTTAAAAGCTGCTGCATTGATCTGAGCAATCCCATGCCTGCAGAAAAAGGAGCTGTGTGGAAAAGCAAACAGGTCACGTAAGAGTGCTCTCTCTGTTTCATTCCCATGTTGGAAATGGAGAGAAACCGCATCCTGTGCAGTGCTGGCTACCTCCCTGGAGCCAATAAGAACCGTAAAGCCAGCCGAGATGCTGCCTTGTAAATTTTGACCTGCAGTCTGTAAAGCTGAGTATTGGCTTTTTCAGGCCACAACAAGAGGTGGGTCTACAGTAAGAAAGCATAATGCTGGCAGAAATTAAAGAGCACACTCAATCTCATTTCATGATAGGCATCTGTTCCTGGCTGCCTCCACCTCTCCGGCTCAGGACAGCAAGCGAGCCTGCTGGACGGCTTCATCTGCACAGCCTTTTTTCCAAGAAACCCCAGTACTCAATGTGGCTGTCTCTGTGCCGGGAAGGACTGCTCATTCCAGGCTCCTGTTCACAGGGTTGGCAGCTGCGTCTGGAATGGTTGGCTTGCACAAGTACGGGCCTGCTTCAGGTTGTGAATCATGGAGGTCATTTAAGTTGAATTGTGAACTAACAGCACTACATCTGCTTGCTGTGGACTTTCACTTTGGATAGTAATGAGTATGTGAGGTAGTGAATATATTTGCTGCTTGGCAGACACAGCCTGATCATTATTTAAAGAGATATGGTCAAGGTAGGAAAAAAAAAATAGAAACAAAACTGGCATGTGCTGCTGCTGGGGCACATGGACGATGCCTTAAAGGGAAATGTCACATATTTCAAGTGTCTGGGGAACTTCGTTTAATTCTTTATAGTACTTTGTGGTTTCTAAACGTGATTTCAGAGTGGTTAAATGACCTGACCTGGCAAACTGTTAGGAGGGATTATTTGTATAAATAGTGGGTGGGTTAATGCAGATGTATTACTACCTGCCTCTGAAAGCAAGTGGTTTAAGGTCAGGGCTGGATGGGGAAGCTTGCACCGCTGCTGGTCTCTGCTTTGGGATTTAGGAGCACTGGAATCGCTGTAGTGCATCGGGCCCTGGCATCATTACTCCGTTATCGTATCTGTCATGGGGGCTGGCACCAGATGTGTCGGGAAAGTGCAAGGGACTATGATGTGAAGAGTTAAAGAATAGCTTGATCATAGGGTTGTCTTACTTCCTGACCACCTCAGTTAGCCTTGTGCCCTGAGGCATGCCTCCCAGATGCCCTACCATTCAGAAGCACTCAGTTAACTTAAATACTGCAAGAAGGACTAAAATGAATATTCTAAGTGTGTGGCCTAAACTACTTGAGTGTCCCCTTTTTAAGCAGGTAAATAGCTTTCCTAGGTCAAATTTGTTTTTACATTTAAGGCTAAGCTAAGCGATAAATATAGCTCTGAGCTGGTGAATTGAAAGAAGGGCATAGTATGTTAGGTTGCCTGGCTTAACTTTTTTTTTTTTCTTTTTTTCTGTGGTGATTTTGTTCTAGCTTAAAATGGAAAATCCTACCAAAAGATGCTGTTTTTTCCTGTTAAAAGTAATTATATGCTAGAATGGCATTTACCGGCCTGTGCCACAACCAGTAAAAGATTTTTTTTTTTTTTTTTTTTTTTTGCCTGGTGTGCTGTGTTTGGATGGCAGACATGTTTGCAGTTGAGCCAAGTATAATAATAATAATTCAGATCAAGAAGTACAGGACACCCTGTGATTAGTAAAAGAATTATTGCATAGCATATAAATTAAGAGTTTTTTGACAGAGCAACAGAAATGTACATTGCAGCTGCTTTAAAGAAGCATTTGCCTAATGTTACTCCATTTCTGATTTAAGGTTTTATGTAGGAGCCAGTCGTGGGTTTAAAAACTAACGTTGCTTCTAGCTGGCACTTAGAGGTAATCTCTGCCGGCACAAGAGCAGCTAGAGAAGTTGCTTACGAATCCTTGAATGCATACTTTTTTTTTTTTGCAATAGGTATTTTTTTCCCCTTGGCTTGAAGTACCTGGGAATTGATGCCGTTTCCTGATTAAGAGAATAAATATGGAGGAGCTGACAGTGCAGGGATTGGTAACGTGATCTTTGGTTTTTGTTTATTTAATTGATGTTGCCCTTTCCAACAAAAGCTCAGTGTAGTTTACAGCGTAAAATAAAAAAAACAGAGTAACTTAAAAACAAGAAATCAGACCTGCGTGATAAAGGCCTCTGCCCCGGGTATTAGTGCAGTGTTTCATTAGCAGTCAGAGTTGCAGCAAGCAGTGCTGAAGGACAGATTTTGTTTTTACTGAGCAGGCCTTGGCCCTATGCCTTTCTGAACTCCTGGTGTAAAACCAAATTATCTCCCTCCTGAAGCCTGACCCTTTCTTCCAGTTTCAGTGACCAGGAAGTCATGAGATGTTCTTGAGCTCTCCTGCATGTATAGATTAATAGATTTATAAGACATTAGGGCTGGAAGGGACCTCAGAAGATCATTGAGTCCGGCCCCCTGCCCCAGGGACAGGAGGGCTGAACCCAGTGCCGCACAAAGTGCGGCACACCTAATTATTACTGGGGAATTTAAAGTGCTGCGCAATGTGTGGCGTGCCAAATGTTTTGCCATCGTTTTGAGAGGAGGAAGGGGCGAGAGAGAGATGGACAAGGAGGCAGCTGCTGCCAGCCACGGAGCCCAGGCTGTTCCCAGCAGGTGGCTGGGATCCTGCAAGCCCTGTTGCAAGCAGCCTGGGCTCTGTGGCTGGCAGCAGCTACCCAGAGCCTGGGCTGGCTGCAGCCAGGAGGCTGCAACGAGCTGGTCTGGGCTCCGGCATTGCGTGCCTCGCAGCGGACGGTGTTGGGGTGGGGGAGGCCCTGAGGCAGCGCAGCCCAGAAAAGCCCAGTGCCGCTGCCAGCCCTCACCTGTAGCCAGCCTGGGCTCTAGGCAGCGGCAGCAGGCAGGCTGCAGACAGGTGCCCTGGGCTCTGCTCCATGCCAGCTACTGCACGCACACCTCAGAGCGGAGAGCAGGAGAAGGTTGCATTGCCTCACACCCTATCCCCGTTCTCTTCTCTGAGGTGCTCATGCAGTCGCTGCTGGCGCAGAACTGATATTGGGCTCTGGAGCCCAGCGCAGCCGTTTGTAGCCAGCCGGGGCTCTGGGCAGCTGCAGCAGGCAGTGCACAGGCTGCAAACAGCTGCGCCGGGCTCTGCAGCCCCGGCATCAGCTCTTGTGTCGGCAGCGACTGCGTGAGTGCCTTGGAGTAGAGAGTGGGGACAGGGTCTGAGGCAGCGCAACCCTCCCCGCTCTCTGCTCAGAGGCATGCGGAGCCTGGTACAGCTGTTTGCAGCCTGCCCGCTGCAGCTGCCCAGAGTCTAGCCTGGCTACAGGTGGGGCCGGCAGTGGCACTGGGCCTTTCCCAGCATTCAGTGGTGGCACTGCAGGGGGCAGGTTGGGGAGGGCTATGGTGAATACTGGGGTGGCAGTAGCCCCCCTCCCATCACTGCAGCCTGCCCTGAGCACTGGGAAGAGCCCGGTGCCACCACCAGCCTCATCCTGCAGCGGCAGCCTGCTCCCTCCTGCGTGCAGTGAACTGGGCCCCGGGCGGGCCAGGTCGTGGGGCATTTCCCACAGTGCAGAGGGAGAAGGGCAGCACCCTGCCCCTACTGCACTCCCTCCTTCACTGTGGGGGTCTCGGTTTGACTAGTTTGTTTATATGAGACAATTATATCAATATAAATGCATCTGTTTTTAAAAAGGGTGAGGGATCATCTTCAGTGAGATCAGTACCCTTAGACCATAGTAAAAATGTCACCCACAGGGATTACCTCGGTTTAAAGGAGTCACGGTTATCTGCTTCCTCGTTCCTGTTGTGTTTTATAGAAAAGGAATGCCATTCCCCTCATGGCATGGACATCTTCTCAGGACAGCGGCTCTTCTGTATTTTCCTGTGCTGTGTAGCACAGCGAGGTCCTAAACCTTTGACCAGCGCCTCTGGTTCCACTGTAATTCCAAAAATAAGGATCATCTCACTTTGCCTTTGTTTTCCTGAATGCTATGTTCTGTTTCTATGTTACATTGCAAATAAGGAGTTGAAAATCCTCCCCACTACACTTTAGAAAGATTCCCTTATTGTCTGCATGAAACTAAATGAGCTGTCAAATGTTAGACCACCTCATGAAGGGCAGGAAAGGAAAGAGAACATTTTTCTAGTAAGAGGATATTCTGGTCCCAGTGATAGTCACCCCCCATTGTAAAGTCATGTTGAGTCACAGTTTTAAAGCTTTGTTTCACTGGAAAAAATTCATAAGCAATCCAAACAAGTATTAAAATCCTGCTTTTTGTGTGTGTGTTTTTTTTTGTTTTTTTTGGTTTTTTTTCCTCCAAGAGTTGCTTAAAATAACCCCAGATTCTGGAACTGAATTGGAAGAGAGTCTCCACAGGGGACAGAAAAGTATTGGAACAATACACATTGTGGCACAGACCTTTTATTCCACCCAAGCCCTGGCAGAAATGTTGGCACAGGCTCAGGTCTGCATTTCCTTCCAGTGAGACATTGGAGCTTTAGTCTTCTGCATGGGCTTAAACTTGGATCCTTCAGCTCTGCTCCCTTCAGCCCCTGCCCCCCCCCCCCCCCCCCCTTTTTTTTTTTTTTTTTTTAGAGCTGCCAATACATCAGGTGAAAAGATCAGTGCACCCTGTCCATGTTTTACATTGCCTCTTTCTTTCCTTGTTTGTAGGGAGGTTGCTGCTTGAAAATAAACGTGTCTATCGGCAACGTGGTGTTCTGCTCAGGTGTGAGCTCTCTTCCTTTCCCCTTGCTGTCCTCCGACAGTTTTAACTTTCTGCATCTCCTCCCTTTCTCTTTAGATAAATCCCACTCCATTCATCCTTTGTTCTCACTCTTTCTGATTTTTCTTGTTCAGTAATACAAGAAAAGAGGCCCTGATTGGGGAATTATATGAATCCATTGTGGTAGGAAATGCATCGGAGAGAGTCCCTGCCTGAGGGAAGAGACGGCAGGTGGATAGAACAGATCAATGTGTGGGGGAGCAGAGGGAGCAGGACAGCTGATCTGATTTGCTCAGTGGACAGAAGTGACAAGGCACCTTTCATCTGGACATTACCCAGGGATGTCTTAGCAGGCATCATTGCAGAGGTGAGACTTAGCACTGTCTGAACTCATTTACCGATCTTGCTGCCTGAAAAATCTAGTGGGTGTAAAGCTGAATGGATCGTTCTCGCCCCGGCATTATCTCCCAGTACCGAGACACCTCTTCTGTCCCCCTGTGCATGTTACAGCTTCCCTGAGCTTCTCAGTAAGGTCCCTACCCCGGCTGCATTTAAGTCCCTTCTAAACACCCAAGGGTGCATTCAAGTCAGGAAGAGAATTAAGCGATAATGCTGGGGTGGGGGGAGACTACTCATCCTCATAGGAATACAGTATTGGAAGGGGACTCCCAGGCTGTTCAATCCAGGCCTCTGCATTTGCAGGCAACCATTTCGGGAATCCCCCAAATCACCCTTTCAGAGTCTCGCATGCCACTACAAGGGACTCGGTCTGAAACACTAGGAGCATCCTACAACATGTCACAGGTAAAATAGGGGTGATGGTGAGGGCACTGCAAAGGGAAAGGAATAATTGCTTAATTCTCTTCCTGACTTGAATACAACACCCTTATTCTTAGATTGGGCCTCCCCTGGAGCAAATGCCTTCCTGAGCAAGTGTTTGGGAAGCACCTGGCACAGAGTAGGTGTTATTGCACGAGTGACAAAGATAGGCCTGCCTTTGTGCACTGTAACGCTTGCTCTTACAAACATGTAGTGTCGTTGGTCTGTATTTAATGAATCCTTGTTCCTTTCCCCTGTCTGTACTTGAGCAGGGACTTGAGGTTTAGCACTGTATATTCAGAGGGCTTGTATTCTAGTTATTTACTTTCCATTTAAATGCTTGGAGGAGAGTGATGGGTAAAGGACTGAAGGTGTCTGTTCTTTGTTGAACATCATCAGAGGCCTGGTACGTATGTGATAGCTGTACTGGTTTAACTGTTCTGATTTGGGGAGAAGGGTGTGATTTTTGCCGATATGGTTATAGAGGTACAATTCTTAGCATGCATGCTTTTTAACCAGTGTATATGTGACTTGCAACCATTCTCCTTTCCACTTGAGGAAAGCTATCTTGATAGAGAGCATCTTTATGTTAACACAGCTACAGCCTCATGAGCAGGTGGCACTGTTTAAATTCTACCAGTCGAGTTCAAAGTGGCACGTCTTTCTAGGAGCCGAGGCCTATGTTTTAAGTTCTATGCGTGGGGTTTATCTCACATATAGGCTAAAGAAAGAAACTTCTCTCATTTGGCATCTCCCTCCTTGCCTTCCAGAAAAAAATTCTAATGTGCTTAACTCCAGCTCAGAGCCATATACCTTAATTTTTTAGATTTCTCTCTTCTCTTGAGTGAGGGTGGAGGCAATAATACCATTACAAACCATGAATGCTGATTTCACTGGCATTTTGAGATCTGATTTTTAAGTGTATGCCATCATTTCCAGTTGTCTCTGTCTTTTCAGGTACTTAAGCAGGTTTCTTGACTGTCATATCCAAGGGCCTCTGCTTTTTTTTTTTTTTTTTTTTTTTTGCTTCTACCTTTTTACAATGACCCTGGAGGAGGAAAAAAGCAGTGAAGATTTTAGTTCATTATCGATGATACCTTTTGAATGATTAAGCTGTGTGTGTGTGTGCTGCTTTTCCGCTTCATTATATAGTAGAATCACAATATTCATCATTAATGGGAAGGTGTACGTCTGGAGTAATCTGTAATTCATGCTTGTAAATAGGTAAGAGCTTTATTCCTGTCCCCTGCCTTTGCTTGTCTTTATGGAGCCAGT
This sequence comes from Alligator sinensis, assembly GCF_000455745.1. Classification (NCBI taxonomy): domain Eukaryota; kingdom Metazoa; phylum Chordata; order Crocodylia; family Alligatoridae; genus Alligator; species Alligator sinensis. The sequence goes on along the minus strand of NW_005842115.1, from coordinate 1,944,585 downwards.
GTTGATCTTTCTGCAGAATATCACCCACTGCCTCCCATGTTAGTATAGTTTACTTAGGGGTTGTCAAGGGATAGACAGTGCTCTTAGGCTGATGATTAATCTGCACTATTATTAGCACTGGGGAAGTATATTTAGAAAGATCTAAATATTTTGAAAATTGTGCTTCTAAGCTGGGGGCCCCTTTCCAGGAGATCTTGCTAAGGGTAATGGATTTGCTAGCAGGGCAGATGGAGCCAAATTTCTTTCACCTAGTGGATGGAGTAAGACCTAGCCCTTAGGTCTCTGCATGCGGCCTGATCCTGTGCTCCTAGATCCAGTCATGGAGAAACTCTGCATGCCAGCACCTTCTAACACAGGGTTGGGCAGTTTGGGCTCCTGGGCCACATAGTGAGTTTTCCCAAGCTGTTGTGGGCCAGGTCAGCACCCGACCGGGGCGGAACAACTCGCCAAAACACCCTATGTGGGATGGGGCCGTGGTAGGCAGGGAGCAGTGTTTGGGAGCAGGATGGGTGAGTGAGGCTGGGATCATGGGGAAGGGTCACAAAGTGATGACAACGTGGGACTTGGGGCCGAGGTGTGACCCACTGCTGGCATGCCCCTGCGATGGTCTCCAGTTCTGCAGGGACATGTGGGGAGTGGATCATGGCCCTACCCTTAGCCCCAGCCCTGCAGTGTCGCCATCCCAAGGTCCCAGCCCGGATGCAGCTCCCCACCTGCCCACAGCCCCATATGGGTCCTACTCCCAGTGGTGGGTGCACTGTGGTGGGCTGGGGTGCCTGGGTAGTGGGGCTCGGATCAACAGTAGCAGCTTGAAGGAGATGTGGCTGAGGCTGCTGAGAAGTAGAGGCCAGCATCCACACTGCCCCAGCCCTGCTGTGCGCCTGGGCACATCACGGCCTGAGCTGCCCCTTGCGCATGAGCTGGGTGGGACCTGCCATGGGCTGGACAAAACCCCTCAGTGGGCCAAATTCAGCCTGTGGGCCATATTTTGCCCACCCCTGTTCTAACGTGTAGGGCCATATTATCTAGCTTGTAGGACTCCCCATGGGTCTGGAAATTTGGCAGCAGAGGTGGAGCAATTAATGCTGCCAACGCTTCCCTACTGCCAAATTTCTGGATGCGGGGGCTGGATCACATGGCTCTGCGGGCCAGATCGGCGGTTGAGCACCACTGGTTCACACAAAAGGTGGATGGGTTGCTACCCTTCTGAGACTTAATCTCAAGGCTTGGATGTTGGTGCACTGCAAAAGCAGCTGCATTAATGGATTTTCAGGGACTTGAACAGGATGGAATAGCATTACACTTGGGCACCCAGCCCTGAAGTGCTTAAAAGTTGGAGTAGGATCTGACTCTTAAGTGTTTGCAGGCTTAGGATCTTGATTGTTATCATTTTGCTTCAAGGTTTTTGACGGTCTGTGTGTGGAGAACTTGTCCACTCTCTCAAGAGGATGAAAGTGTTTTCTAATCCTGGAAGAAACCCTCCCTTTCTGCTCTAGCTGGAAAATGACTTGCCCAATCTCAAGTGTGACTTTCCCCCTCTTTTGGAGGAGGTTAAAGCAAGAACAGCCTGTATATTGTGGAATGAAATCAAAATTCTTACTTGCCATTTAGGCTGGAAAGAAATCCGATTTGTTTATCTGAATATGGCAACAGGCCAAGTGACTGGAGAGGTATGGTTTTTCTCCCCTTCTCATAGTGGTTTACCCCCCAAGAGGATTTCTGTGTATGTTTTTACTTATGCACATAAGGCAAAAGCATAACATTAAAGTAAATGACATTATTTTGCTCTGATTCGATGGGGAGTCTCACTAGAGGTTCTCTGTACAGTACTTCCGAGTGGCCCATATCTTTCCTATATATCCTGAGTGCCAAAATAATAATGAACTTGAGCCACAGCAAACTTGCATTTGTTTGTGGCCCCTAAATGGCATACAGAGAGGACGTAGTCTTTAGGGTTGACATTAGGATGGATTGATTTTAATCAGTGAGCTAAATTATCCAGTTTAATCGTGATTGAAATCAGCCAGCATAAAACCGTGATTTAAATCGGTTGATTTTTTTTTTCATTTTGATTTGTATCTGCACTGCACTAATTTTCCTAAAGCTGTGTTTGTTCTTATTACATGGCATTGCCATTAAAACATGGTGATTTGCAATCAAATACAGCCTTTAGATGAAATTTCATGGTAATTTTTGCTAACTAGGAGGATGCATTATCTCTCATTTATTTAAGCATTTGTATAGTGTAAAATATATTTAGTCAGATTTCTGAATTTTTATTATGTTAGGAAACAGTCATCTTCTCCTTCTGTATGACTGACTTGGAGCAACAATTATAATTCCAGTTTCAGGTTAGTTAACCGGTCTAATGCTCTCGAGGAAAGGGAATGCATCTCTGCAATGTTACCATTGAATTTGTATGGAGGGCAGAGTGTTATGTGGTTCACAGTTTGATCAGGATTACTGTAGTCACATTTTGCAGTACTCCTAATATACCATTTGTGCTTTAAGTGACTGGAACGGCTGTGCCCAGTTTGGATCTGATTTAGAACCTTCCATGTTTTTCGTGGAAGGTCAAAACCTGGAGGTTTTATGGTTGGGTTGGAAATTAGATGTTTATTCTGAGTGGTGGTTTTATTCCACACTTTCTTCCAAGCTGCTGTACTGTTATGTCCTACAAGGGCTTGTACATGTGTCCACAAAGGTTTCCAGGAGACCAGTCAGTGAGCTTGGGAGGCTCTTCAAATCTCTACGAATGGAGAGGTTTGGGTTGTCATTCATGTGCACGACCTCTCTGTATGTAGCCTTGTCACAGTAAATGTCTGGAGGAGCAGTATTGGCCCGCACCGGTGGACGATGACAGCCTGCTTGAGACCTACCCTGCTATGTGGAAATCCAAAATGGGAAAATCCACGGATGATGTCTTCACAATGGCGATCGAACACCCAAAGGCCTCCTGGTTGATGGAGCAACAACCATCAAAATCAAAAAAGCCCTTTTAAGGGTCCTTCATTCAGAAGATTAGGCCCCGGGACATGGATCTGCCAACTGAATGTTGAGGGTCTCGAGGGCCAAACACGACTACCTGGGTAAGATGCTGAAGAAAAATTCAATCGATGCCCTAGCACTTTAGGAAACCCATGTCAAGAGCAAGGAACAAGCCTGCCTCTAAGATAAATGGCTATAACCTTACCACCAGCACTTACAGCCCAAAATATGTCCTGGCAATCTGTGAAGAATGAGATTAAGAAACAGTGAGTAGCTTACTCGGGAGATGATGAATTGTGTTTGGGATTTACATTAAGCTGCATTTGGATAGAAACTGAGATTCAATTAAACATGTACAAGTGATTTTATTAGTTTCTAACTCAGAGTTTTACCTAACTGCAAATACTCTTTAATGGTCTGGAAACGTGAGGGGAAAATAAGTTAGTCAAAAGACAGCGTTAAAATACGGTTGGTTAATTGATGGATTTTCATATGTGCCTGAAGATGCAGATAGCTGCTTAGTTCTGCATGAAAATATTGGAGCAGGTTTAAGGGCCATTGATTTCCACTCCCATTGATAATTTAGTTTAGTTCTTGCTTAGGGTAACATCATCCCTGCAGATAGACATTTGTCTCAATCACACTTGAAAACTGATATATTGGTTGCGTATCAGATCAACACCGATTAACAGGAAAATTAACATCATCAGCAATTGGCTTTCTTTGGTCAATAATGTCACCAGTAAATGCTGTATGCATTCACACAGCTGCAGCATGCATGCGGCCAGGAATGCAGCCTGGCAGCTTGGAGAGCAGCATCCTGCTGGTAAGTTGGGGGAGGGGGGCAGATTGAGGCCCCCATGGTGAGGGAGGGAGTGGGGCAGGTGCAGGTCCTGCCCAGCCAGGGGGGTGAAAGGGACTCCAGGACGGAGAGGACAGAGCCACAGGCAGCTTGTCCAGAGGGTGTGGGGAGGGAGGGCTGTGGATTTGTGTGCAGGGCGAGGGCGGGTTGCCTGCTGTGGGCTTGGGGCCAGGGGCGGTGCCAGCCTCTTTCCGGTTGCGGGGGGGCTGCGCTTGAGATGGGCAGGGACAGGATGGGCAGCTGCATTGGGTGTGCAGTGGCGGCGGCACTGGGAGGGGTGGCTACGGGGTAGGCTACGGGGAATTTTGTGTTTGACCATAGGCCCCCAAGCCCTCCTTAGTGTCGCCCCTGCTCGGGGACTCTGCTGCCTTTTCTTGGAAGTCCCCAGCTGAGGGGTGGGCAGGAGGCGAGCGTCCAGCTTGGGGCTGTTGACGGAAAGGCATCAGGGCGAAGTGCCCCAAGCAGGGACGGTGCTAGGGGCAGCCTGGGGAGCTATGGCCACCCCAAAATTCCCCGTAGCCCCTCCCTCCATAACCACCCCTTCCCACCCTGAGCGCAGCCCCAGCCAAGCATCCCCACTGGGAAGAGGCTGGCACAGCCCCTGACCCCACGCCCACAGTGTGCAGCTCGCCCTCGCCCCGCACACAAATCCAAGGGGGGCATATGCTCCCCATGCCTCTCCCAGGGGTGTGCGCCATGGCAGGGACTCTTTTCACCACCCCCCATGCTCCTTGGATGAGCTGTTCGTGGCTCTGTCCTCCCCACCCCGAGGTTGCATTCACCACCCTGGCTTGGCAGTGCCTGCCCCTGCCGCACTGTCTCCCTCACTGTGGGAGGCCTTGATCTGTGCCCCCCCTCCATGCCGCTCCCCCCACAAGACTTACCAATAGGAGGCTGCTCTCCAAGCTGCCAGGCTGCATTTCTGTAAATTGGCTATTGGTATCGGCCAGTATAGCTGGTTAATAATTGGCTATTGGTATTTGCCAAGAAAATCTTTATCGGTGCACCCCTAACTTGTTCCAGTCTTAGTTACCCTACTTCTTCCTAGTATCCAACTTAAATCTCTCTTGTTGAGACTTAAGTCTGATTTAACGACTTTTAGTTACATGATTGTTCAGGTATATTTCTGAAAATCGTACCAGACATATTTGTCTTCATCTTCAGATAGCTAAATACCTCTGAACATTTCTCAACTGTGTATTAATTGTAGTTTGGAAGAGGAAAACAAAACTTCCTGCTTTCTCAACTTCCAGTTCACCTTTCAACTTTGAAAGAACTTGCCCAAAAGAAGAAGGTATTCTCTGAGCACTGGATTAACAATTGAAACCAGAAATATTTAAGCAGTCTTTTTCTGTACAGCAGAAACTGAAAAAGTGATTCAATTTGCAAAATGTATTCCCTCTATTGTAAGGAACTGAAAACAGAGTGTGTACTTACATGTGATATTGCAACCTATTTATAGAGCATGAGCTGACCTCAAAAGCTAGCAAATTTTCTCTTAATTATATAGTAAAATAGAAGGACCACTTAACTTATTGAAATTTGAGGAGAGTGTAATGGTATGACAGACTTCTTTTAGGTTTCATTAAAATCATGTAAATAATTTTACACCATTTATGCCTTAAAATGTCAAAGGCTCTATTAGATTTATATTTAATTTTTAAAAAATCAAATACATTTTTCTTTTGATAAAATAAATGTAGTTTAAAAATAAAATTGGCTTGTCTTCATCACTGATTTCCCCCCCCCCCCCTTTTGTTGCTGCAAAATGAGCAAAGCAGTGTAGTTTTAATTGGGCTAACAGATCAGCGGCAGGTGAAATTTCCCTTCAGATGGGACCTGGCTTCCCAGGATGTTCTGCTGCAGTCTTCCTGAACCAAATGCATTTGAAGGTTGCAGCAGATCTCCCAGGGATGCCTGTTGTCTGTTTCTCCAATTCAGATCCTGCCTTTAACTGACTTTCCTGGAATTGAGACAAATGCTCACCCCTGAGAGTTGCAGGGTGGGATCTTCCCATTAGGTGGGTTGAATGTAAGCTGCAGAGGAATGCTCAGTTGTATTTGGGATGATGGACTTCCTCTTGTTCCTGACAACTGCACAGCAGGAGTATCCATCAACCCAGAGAAAGCAATTTAGGTAAGATCTATCCTCCCTTCTCTTCCCCATAGTATTTCTCAGGGGGAAATGAGTCTCTGTTTTTAGAATAAAATCCCTCTGGTAGAAGCCGAGCAAGACGTGAACTTTATGTTGCTTGCTTTCTAATTCTATGCTCTCACACGGTTTCTTGCTGGATGCCTGCAGCAGAATAAGGTGCTGTATTCCTACCTCATCTCTTGGACTCGGTCTGTGTTTCCATTCTTCTCTTGCACAGTGAGCTGAGTGAGATTCCTCTGGGAGATAAGTATTGCTTCTCCATAATCTTGAACCTTTGTGGGACAGTGGAATCACTGAGGACTGCTCCCAGCCATAGGCTAATTTAGAAGCCAAATGGGGGTTGAACCTGGCATTCATTTATTTGTGAGAGTGGAATAAACTGTGGTGTTCCTCTAGCAGAACTGATAATACCACAGGCCAGAGCCTTGGTATAAATGACCCTTTTTTTAATCTTTTGTGATTTTTTTTTTTTTTTTTTTTCCTCATTTGCCAATGGGGAAATGTTGCAGTGTCTCTGGCTGGGATAGAAAGCCCTAGAGCTATTTCTTCCCAGTCCTGTGCTCAAGTCCCAGCATCATGACTCTGAAAGCATTGCTCGTTTTGCAAGCCCTTTACTTAAAATCAGGCCTGCATGTACTCTTGTATTGGGTCTTCAGTTATGACTGGACTTCAGACCATTGTCATATATAGTGAGGCCAGGTCTGCACCAGCAAAACTTTGTAGCGTAGTTGTTAGCAAAGGGTGCAGCGAGAATAAAATTATACCCGCTAGCTGACACAATTTTACCAACCAGACTCCTCGGATACAGCTGTGTCCACAGAAGAGTGCTTTAGTTGGCTTCTTTTTGTTTTTGTAGAGATCCTGTAGCTCTTTTTGGGTGGCATATGCTGTGTCTGCAGTAGGAGGGCTGCTGGCTTAGCTGTACTGGCAAAGGTGCAAGGCTGAAGGCTGTGTTGTTGTAGACGAGCACAGTCCCCCTTAGTTGCACAGTGCAGTACAGTGCCTGATGGTAGCTGGCAGCCATTTTATACCCAGATGCCCAAGGATTTATAGTCTTTATTCTGTTTCTTTTAGCTGTGTAGGCCTTATTTAAAGCCTTATTCCTGGTTTTTAATCTGGCAGGGAATCTGCTTCATTGATATCTTAATGCAACAAAAATGTTTGTTTAAAATCCATCAGGGACCAACTGTCCATTCTGTGTTTGCACAGCACCTAGCATAATAGGGTCCGAGTCCTTGAATTTTTCTAGTACACCTAAAATCTCCTCCTCCTGGTTTTACAGTGGCTTATTCTGCAAGTTCCTTTCGCTTTACAAATTACAGGAGGCCTGGCAAGATGTCCTTGAAGCTACTGGCAGTCTTGTTCCTGTGTGGAGGAAGGGGGAGAATCTTCTTGTCCTGTCCTTCCCTCCTGAAGCGTTCTTCAGCATTTGGTATCATTAGCATCAAGAGAGGAGCCGGGGTAAGGTTTGTTTGTACATCTCTCGAGGTGGACATCCTCTGTAGTCCCAGCCTTCTGCTTCTGGAAATCTCCTCAATAGTTTGTGTGGGAGTGCGCTATGTTGCTTCCAGGGGGATATACAGATTTCTCTCTTGAAAGGGAGAGAGCGCCACAAAAACCTGTTATATTGGGTAACTGGGTACGAGCCTCACCAAATGGGGCTGTCATAAAAGAATAGTTCTTTCTCTGAAAAACTATAAACTGAAAATTATAAACACAACCTCAGAGGTGTGTTTGCTGCTTCTTCCTGCTGCCTCTGGGGTTTGCAGTCTAGCATCAAAGCAGCAGGACTCTGCAGGGTTGCTTGTCACTTCCTCTTCTTGCTTCCAGATGCCTCTGGGATTTGTAGTCCACAGTTGCAGCCAGCATTTAGTAAGCCTGCAGGGCAGGGCAGCTCTGTACTTAGGGGAAAGTGAATTTAACTCCTTTCTTGGCCCCGGCCAGCAGCCGGGGTTTCCCTGATGGGTGCGGGGGGAGAGGCAGTGAGCAGGCCAGTGAGACAGCCCTCACTGCTCCAGCGAGGGAGCAGAGGGGCGGGGCCAGCCCTGCTCTCTGAAGCATAGCCCTGCCCAGGGCTGCAAAGTATGCTGGGGGACTCTGATTTAACTAGAACCAGGATGGGGTCTGGGACTGAAGTTTCATTAACTGGTTTGACCTAAATCTTAGGTCTGATACTACATTCAACCAGGTTTATGTTAAACCAGTTTCAGCCATTTTGAAACTGGTTTATGTGCACTGAACTTTTGTTACAGGTTTAAACCAGTTTCTGATCATCTGAACTAGTTTTTTGTGTAACTTCTGTCCCTAGCCTTGGAGACTAGTGATGTGGGGCCCCAGAAAAGGTGTGGACAGGACAAATGGGTCAGTGAATTCTTTGCAGCTCCCTTTGGAGATGGGGAGAAAGGGCAGTGGGAGATAAGTAACCATAGAGCAGCACGGAGAAGTGCGATATCCACACAGCGTAATATTATCTTGGCGACATACTCTGAATTGACAGCCTTGGAGACCAAAATCCCCTCCTAGTCGCTCACTAAATTGCAGGAATTGAAGGAATTCCTAACGTTTCTGGCTAATTTGCATCTGCTCCCAGCCTCCTATCCCCTCGCATCTGCTTCTTACTTCCCATGCCATAGTTAGCAGGTCTCTCTTACTCTATTAATAACCTCGTAGTCATCTTCCTCCTTATGTGATCTCACTTGCTGGGGGGCTTTGTTTTGCCTTGTGTTTGTGTTGGAGCCATGGACGGTCAGTCCCACGGATCCCATGGGGTTCTAATAGTTTGTGGATGACTCGCATCTGGGCATGTGACCACACACATACAGACGCTGGCCCTCACTGCGTGCATTGTATTCACCCGAGGAAAAGGAGAGAGTTGAATTCTTGGTGTTATGGCAAAATGCCCTTGGGTTTTTGAAGAGAACCTGAAAAAATTAAAATGTGCCCTGAATCGGTGCTGTAACTGCTCCAGCCTCTCAGCCGGTTCCAGAGTGAATCACAGGAAAAAGCTCTGAGTCATAATCCTTGATAGTACAGAACATATTTGTTTGCTCTTTTATTCTCTGTACTGACTAATGCTTGCTAAGCAGCAAACCCTTTATAGGCTGGTTCATTAATGAAAAATGTAGCTCTTTCCGCTGTGCCCCCTTTCCCTCCTGTTACCGGAGCGTGGAGTTATTTGTTCTTTTCCACCTACATTCTTCATTCCATTGAACCTAATCCTAGCTCCACAAATTGTTCTGGTTGGGAGGAATCTCTCTCTAAACAGGTGCCCAAATAGTCTGGCAATGAGAGCCATGCTGACAATTTGCCAGGAACCTAAGGGCCAAAAGTCCATGGGGCAGATGTGTTCATAAGTAACTCTACAGAGGCTTAATACTTACTGGTGATTTACTTGTGTCTTTCTTGTTGGATGGATTTAAGTGGCTTGGAGATATTTACATGTAGGGAGGGAAAAATCGTACCTGTGCTTGTCTAGTTTTGTCCTCGCCATGGTCAATAAGGGGGGAAAAATACTAATGTGTAACATTTTTATTTCTCTGGGAATCTCAGTGCTTTACAAAGGAGAGGAACCATGAAATCTTCATTTCAATCCTTGCATCTGAGGGCCAAACACACTGCTGGAGTGAAACCGCATAGACACATTGACCTCAGCTGAGCTAAATGTGTTTTCTTTTGTTGAGGATTTGTCCCCACGAGCACAGGAGGCGAAGCCCCAGATCTACAAAAATGGTGGCTAAGTTTTGCCTCTTTCTGTTTTTCCATCTTGACACATTGGCTGTTCCTGAGCTGCTTTGCATCATTATTTTGTTTTTACTTCAGTTTGCAGTGTGAGTGCTCCTCTCATCTGTCCCAAAGGCATCTTAGCCCACGTGCCCAGAATCAATGGCTGTTTGCAGGAGTGTGGGGGGGAGTGTGTGTGTTGTATGTATAGGTGTATGCGTGTATTGTATAATTGTAGACAAAGTACTAGCTTATGTATCTCTGATTCAGTTGGTCTATAAGGCAACTCTTCTCCCCTTCCTCCTCTGTAAGAAGGTAAGCCCCTGTAATGCATTTGTTTTTGAAATGGGGGCACCGCTCAATTCACAAATGTTATGGAGGGGTGCCTTGAGTCTAGCAAGGCTGAGAACCACTGCATACAGCCATCCCAACGGGCTGAAGTTTCATACTTCGCTGACTGTTTTTTGGCTCCCAAACTTTCACGTTGGGCACCCCCAGTGTTCCTAGAGAGTTAAATTGTGCTGTGGCTTGTGGCAAAGCTGCTCTGTTCGGAAATGCCAGTTTCTCCCTTCAGAGCCAGCTTTTGACCGTTTATTGTTGTTTTAGCTGATTAGATTAATTTCCTGAGTGATGTAACCAAGTGGTAATATAACAGCATTGATATCACTTGGAGTTGCTGTTGTTGGTTTTGTGTTTCTTTTAAATCATCTTCCAAAGTATTCCTGTTGCTTATAGGAGATTGTATACTCCTGAAAATGTATGCAGTAACTCGCACGCATGCACATAAATATGCTTAACAGGAAATTAGATGCAGGTTTCAATTAGATGCAAGATTCTAGAAATTCGATGCTAGACTCAATTCTTGCCTTCAATGGGCAAGAATTTCATCAAAATATGAAGCTGTCCTTGCCTTGTAATAGTCTTAATTCTTTTTATTATTGCAGATGCTTGTGATGGAATGAGAATATTTTCTCTGGGGAGAGGATATGTGCAATGTAAACAAAGGCTTGGGAGCCAGGAGCCGCTGAGTTTGTCCTCTCTGTACCACCCATTTCCTAGGGCAGTGATTCTCAGCCAGGGCTCCACAACACCTGGAGGTCCTATGAGATCCTGTGTGCGCCATGCAATACTATCACTGTTAAATAAAACAACTACACGGTTCACAGGATGACCCCAGAGACTTCAAATAGGAACCCCTAGTGTCCCAAACTTTCTGACCTGTTGTGGTCTTTCTGAGTTCTGTGCAACAGAAGAATTTCTCTATTGTTTTTCTGTAGTCAAAAAGTAAGTGAAGCTGAGAGCTGAAAGTAAGTAAAAGCTGCATTTTCCAAGCAGTGCCCAGAGTTGGAAAAGGTTGAGAAGCACTGTACTAAGGGCCGGCTTACACTTTTGCACAAACCAGGTCCCTGTGGAGTAAGCTACATCAGCAAAAGGGGTTATTTTTGATTGTGTTGTGGCATTTGAATTAGTGGTTTATCAGCATAGTTATCTTGGCTGGAGTGTGATGTATTCTTTTTTTAGCTCTGTATACATATTAATTCAGCTTATGATTTTGAGGATGGAGAGCAAGCCCTTGGAAATAGTAATCTGAGGATGGAGAGCAAGAGTGGAAATGGTACAGATGAGCATGAGATGCATTAATGCCATTGGGATTTACATTCATTTTGTGCCCCTCTAAGTGATAGTGGGATCTGGAGCAGACCAGTGACCAGTTGTCTTGGCATAGGTGCTGTCGTAAATGTTAATAGTGCTTTGCCAGTATTGGATGGAGAACACAAAATAACTATCCCAGGTAATCGCAGATGTATGACATGTGCTAGTGGGTTTTTTTTGTTTTGTTTTGTTTCATTTACTGCTGTTTTTCCTGGGGTAACTCTATCCTGGACCCTGTTTATATGAGCATGAGAGCAGATGCACAATATCTAGGACTTCTTTTTATCAGCATAAAGGTGGGTTACACCAGGTAAATGCGTTATGAATCCAGGACTGTAGATACTGGAGTGCTTGCCTACGTGAGGAAGTGTTACCTTTTTGCATTAGGGCACGAGTGTTTAACCATATAGCTGGCAGGCTGGATCCAGCCTGTGGAGCCAATTTGCCAGGTCTGCTAGACTATGAGCTGACTATGTGCTCTGCTGCTGCACGGTGCCCTTGGCTGCATGTGGCCAGCGTGGAGCCTTGCGGTTCGGATCCGACTGGGGGCACAAGGTGAGTTTGACACTTCTGCACTAGTGTATGGCTTTTTTTAAACGGCTTTAGTTAAACCAGTGCAGATCCTTGTATAAATGTTCTTATGTTGGTTTAAGAATGACTTTTTTCAGTCACTGAAACCTGTTCCCAGTCGGTCTTAAATCAGTTGCAAGTCAAAATCAGTCTCCACAGTCTTTTGCCTCCATTTTTACTAAATTGACTTAAAAGCTGATTTTTGGGTAACCTGGAGCAGCCGTGCCACGTAACAGGGTTGAAGAGCTGAACAAAGCAAGTGGGACCAGTGCAGCAGCTCGGGTGGGGATTCACAGTCTTACTGCAAAACTGGCAGAATGAGAACAGGCTTCTGATAATCTTTTAAAAGGGTTTCAGCACTTCCTATACTTGTCAATATTTTCATAATACTATTTGCATAGCACTCCTTATTTTCAAAGGGTAGTATAAACATTAACTAAACCTCCTTAGCACAAGGCTATAGGTGACTAAGATTACCCTTTTTCTGCTGGAGGGAGACTGAGATATAGGTATATTCAAAGCTGAACTGTAACAATATAGTTCTTCAAAGGGGTTGTCTTCCTTATGGTGTTAACCTGGGGATTGGCACCCAGGTTTTAGCACCTGAGTTGGCCTTGCCTTGGTGCAAGTTTTGCTGCAAGGACACCATGCTCCAGGGTCTGAGTCCTGATCCCAAAGATTGTGACTCCTGCCACCCCACACATGCATGGCAGGAACTGTTTTTTGGGATCAGGGATAGGATCTCAATTGTGTCCTTTCTACTGCTGGGGGAAGCCTGAGATCATAATCCTGGGAACCCCATGCACTGGTAGGCTGAAATCCAGGTGCACTGGGGGCTCGAACCATGAGTCTAGGAATTGGCCGTGACTCTGAAAAAATCTTTTTTTCTCCCCCTTCCTACATTCTTCCTTCCAAAAGTGAGGGGCTTGTTTTATTTGAAGGTTTGTATGTGAGAAAATATGGTAATCTGGATCATAATTTATCAAGTGCCATCTCTAAAAATGCTGAGACATTTTGTCCCAAACTTCCTGTTGGACGCCTGTTTCAGAACTGCTTCTGTGATGAGTAGTAACCAAATTTCTAGCATAAATTTTATTCACGTGCTCTGGGCACAGAGACTACGTGAGTCAGGAAAGAACCGGGGATCCAGCAGCATCCTTGTGGTATCCATTTGTTCATGTGTCCTTTGCATTAAATAGCTCTTTTACTCCCTCCCTGGTGTTTTCTCTCCCTATCCATCAGTGTCTTTGCAAAGAAGAGTTATATCGCAGTCTTTGATTTGGTTTAGCTGAACCAGGGCTGATTAAGCTGTGGTCCCTGGGCTCCTAGGCTGGACACTGCTGCCACCTGATTGCTCTCCTGCTGCTGCTGGAGTCTCCGGGCTCCAACCCCACTCCTTTGGCTTCAGCTTCCTGCCCCACCACTGGGGGTGGGGCAAGCCCACTCTTCCCTACCTCTATTGGTAAATACCTTGGTTGATGCATCCTAGGATTACATTTGCCTCCTTCATAGCAGCATCATGCTCTTGGCTCCCAGTTGTCCTGCAGTTGACTATAACGTGCTGCTCTCCGTCCCTTCCCTGTCCTTGGGAAGTGGTCAGCGCGCTTGAGGGGAGGAAAATCAGCATAATGCTGGTTCTCTTCTAGCTGAGCCTGTCTGCTTGGAGGAACATAAGGTTTGATCCTGATCCATCTGAAGTCATTGTCAGAATTTGCAGCCGAACCAGGCTCTGATGAAATTGAACCGGGCTGCGAAGCTGAGCATGCAAACGAAGTCCGCAGGAACATCACATCCATTTAGAAGGGACAAACATTTGGTGTTCTTTTAGATCACATGACTCTGACTTGAATGTTTGGCAACCCAGGGATGTAGTAATTTAATATAATAATATCATTAACTTCTTTATAGTAGTGACTAAGGAAGATGGAACCAGGAGGATTTAGTTCCTGTAATTCTCTAATCCCAGAGATCTTGCTTGGAGATGTCTTCTGCTGTGTGTCAAAGTGGAATTCTCTCTCTTCATTTGCAGCAGGCTTGCAGATGCTTCATTAACATTGGTCAAAGTATTTGCATTAACTTAGTGGGGACAACAGAAGTTTTCTGCTTGTACAGTGCCATTGTTCACCTGGATTCGGAGGTTCTTTCTGCACGCTTACCCCAGCTCGAGCCATCAGTGCGCAGCCAGAACGTACACCGGGGGTAGGCAACCCCTGGCACACGTGCCAAAGCATAGCATGCAAAGGCATTTTGCTTGGCACTCGGGGGAGGGGCCAGGCCTGGGCTGCCACAACAAGGAGCAGGCCCCTTGCAGTTCTCCTGTCATCTACCCCAGCACACCGATATCTTCCAAGTTGAGGTTGCAGGTTTAGCAGTCTGCCCCAAAATGTTGCCGGCCTCTGATGTAGACAGAGCTGCTTTTTGCTTTGGTACAGCTTTACCCTGGCTTGAAACCTTGGTAGACTCTGTCCGTGTAAATAGTCTGCATGGAGGGTTTATTCTTGCTCAGATTCACTGATTGGCTAGAAGTGCGCAAGTCCCCAAGGCCTGAGAAGTGAAACATGAATGCAAAGTAGACAGAAATATCTTTCTTTCCCCCCTCGCCCTGTGCTTTTGGAGGATAAAAAAAGGGGGAAGGACACTGATGTTTAGGGCACTAAGCAGAATTGTGGCTATTTTAAATATGGGAAGTGAAAAGGTGGGAGGTAATTATGACAGTACAATAGCTTATCACAGATCGCAGCAATTCATGTGCTAGCAAATGGACTGACGAGACGTAGCGTGTTGTAAGGTGTGCGTGTTCTTTTTAAGTAGGGTGCGATACCTGTTTGGCTCGGTGTGGAAGATGAAAGTTCCCATGGAGAGAAGCCCTTGTCAGCAAGAGCAACCTGTGAAATCCCAAGGTGCTGCGGGAACTAATTTAATGAGTCACTGGCGTTCTTCCTTGTAAATGTATGCACTGCGCGCCAAGGCACATAGAAACGCTGCTGGCGCTGCTGAAGTGTAAAATGAGGATCCTTGCAGCTTCTTAACCTTGAGCTCTTGCATAACGTTCCCTGCTGTTGCACTGCCCCCTTTTTACCATTCTGCGATCTAACCTGGCTTGGTGCCCTTGTCTACAGCACAAAGTAGTGCTCTGGTGCCTGGGGGTGTGAAAAGATTCCCTAGATGTGGCCCTGGCTCTGCTGGTGAGAAAATAAATAGGTGGTGCCTCTCAGATGCCAGCCACTTGCAGTTTAAATTGAGTTACTCTCTTCCCCTGAGCAGCAAAGTAAAGAAACCTGGTGTTTACATCCTTATCCCTGGGAATGCTGATTAGGTTACGGGGAAGTGCGCCCCTCCCCGAGCTGCTGTTCCAGGCTCTCTACGGACTCCTTGAGACATCTCTGTGTCGGTTTTAATACTCCCTTCTCGTATTGGGGGGTGTCTTTGCAACTGTTTCCAGCAGAGATTGATGGTATCTCTCTCCCGCTCCCTTACTTCTTTTCGCATTTCAGCTAAAAATGCTAAAGATGAGCTGGCAGCATCAGCGAAGACACTGCTGTAGCATGCCTCTGTGCCAGCTGAACCTACGCCCTGGTATTAATCATATGAGAACCTTGGGATTGAAATAGGAAAGACTAGTTAATACACCATGCTCCTGCATTCATCTTTCTGCTGCTCCCCAGGTCAGCAGTTGGGCTCCGTTCCTGTTGGCCTTTGAGCTTGGTCAATACAAAGGGATCACGTAACTTGTTGGCACCAGTCTGACAAGTGATGTTCCCTGAGATGCTGAGTAATAGTGACCATCAGCATCCGGGGGAAGGTCAGTTACTGAGAAGCAGCATCAGTGACACTGACCCCAGCCTCCACTTGACGTGCAGTGAGCTTGGCAAGATGAGCAGGGGGTTGGACGAGGCCTTGTAAGGTCCTTTCCAAACCTAATTTTCTATGATGCTGAGATTCAGAAGGATTGGGAGGAAGAGGGGAAGGGGCGAGAGAAAGGGGCATACGTCTGGGGGTCAGAAGCATGCTCGCAGTTGCTTGGCAGACAGATTACCTTGTGCTTCAGGGTTTAAGTCAATCTAGGTATTACAGACCAGGATGAAATCGAATGTGAGCACATGGATTATCCAACATTGGCTTGCTATAGTATTCTCATACCTTCCTCTGATAGTCCCAGTACCATCTGCTGCGAGAGCTTGGATGCTGGGCTAGCTGGGCTGTGGATTTGAGCCCCTGTGCTGAGGCCTGCGCTCCTACAGTTCAAAACTGTCCCACTATTCTGTTTCTTGGAGACTTGCTTCACACCATGTTCCCTGGAGGGGTTGAGTTTTCCCAGGTTAGTTCAGCATGCTTCAGAGGCAGGGCTCTGCTGCCTTGTGTGCCTCAAGGCATCCGTGTGAATAGGACTTCGTTCATGTGGCCAAATCAGTTACAGCGGCTTATGGTGAACTGTGGTAGGCTCCTGAAAGCCATGGCATTGTGGGATGCTTCAAGGACTGTTTCTTTGGAGGCAGAACTAGGAACGTGATGGCAGGAAAAGATGATGAAGGCCCATAAGGCTTCTAACTCTGTAACCTCCTACAGGTGGCACTCGATCTGCCAGTTACGCTGCCACGTTCTGCTGCATTGCTGCTGCAGACTAGAAAAGAGTTGTTAGTCTCTCTGTGGCCCATCAAAACCACTTTGCGGGCACTCTTTCTCAGTGGTGGGAGCACTGGCTGTTTTGTTTCGATCAACAATGAGAAGAAACACTTCTTTGGGAAAGGGAATACGTTTAGTAATGGTGTAAGATGGCTTTATACTGATCTGGCCTGCACCCATGGGTGCAGGTTTACCAGTAGAACTATGACTTGCTAAAATTGCAGCCTTCACCAGCAGTTATACAAGTACAAAAGGTGTGTGCAGGCCAGGCCCAGAGTAATAGCTGGTAAAATAAAGCCGAGAGCAATGCAAGTAAACTATGCATTTGTAGGCATACAAAGGAAATTGCATCCTCGGATAGTAGGTGCTGCAAATCCCCGCTTGGTGTCTAAAACTATCTGTTGGTATCTTAACGTGAGTGGTCAACAGGGTGTAGGTAGACAGCTATGTAAAAACGTTGGCTTGAGGCTTGAATCTTGTTCCTAAAAGTGCAAAGTTGACTCTCATTTGTTTCAGTGAGAATAATATCTAATGGCTTCAACTAGGCATTGTATAATCCAAGGTCAGAAGCCCAGTGTGACTGCCCTTGGTATGTGGAAAGGACAGGCTGGTTTTGGCATATCTGGATACTGATACGGTGTATATTTTCATTTGCCCAGGTGTTGGGAAAGGCCACATCTGCTGTGGAGTTGAATACCTCTTCTCTTTTAGAAAGGGGCTCACTGGAATAATGATTGTTAGCAATTTTACAAAGCATGCGATTTCTGGGAATTTCATAGGAACTAGTGGGGAAGATGACGTGTGAGGGTTTTTTTTTCCTTATCTTCAATTAAGGAGTGGAGATGGTTGTGAAAGGAAGTGTTGGGTTTTTTTTAAACGTATTTCAATATTTGTGGAACCTTTTCAAGAGTTTAAAAGGCTTGAGATGCAAGGCATCCTAAAAAAAAAGAGTAGCTTTGGGTCTGAAATGCCTCGGCTCTTCCTTGCATCCCCAAGTGCGGGCGTTCAGGTTCTTTTCATTGGCTTCACCCTCAGCGCACTCCACCTGCGAACGGGAAGGGGGCTGACATTTGTGAGGATGCTCCCAGTCTTTCCAGGCGATATTTGAGGGAGCGAGAGACAGGGCCCCTGACTTCTAATCCCTCCACTGTCACGGTCTTGCTGTGCAACCTCTTCCCCTTTTCTCCCTCACTTCACCTTATGAGAGAGGATACTTCCAGACTCCGGCACTTGTGAGGCTTAATTGTTTGCAAAACACTTCTTGATCTTCCAAGGAAAGGTGCTTCTAGAAATAACAGGTGTTATGGATGAAGCAAGAGAGATGTTGACGTCCAAGTGCCATGTTGTCAATGGGTCATACATCTGGGTTCATAAGGATGCTGTAGACGTGAATTTAACAGGGGCTGCATCGATTTTTAGGCTTTAATATATTAGCAAAGAAGATTGTATCAATATTTATGGTTTGCATTAACAGCCTGATTAATCAGGCTAAGGGGCTAGCAAATGAGCAGCCAGGGTCGGTGACTCTTTTCTTGCCTGCCAGGGGCAGGGGGTTGGACTAGATGGCCCACTGAGGTCCCTTCCGACTCTATGAATCTATAACGTAGTGCTGGGTTTGGTGCGTATTGTTCTGCTCTGGTCTGGATAAAATTGATGGAACAATTTGGCAAAAAGGGAGAAGAGGAAATTTCCCTCTGCCTCAGAATCTGCTCACATTAGGATGTCAAAGAATGGATGGGCTCTGGGAAATCCCATCAGACTTGGAGCTGGCTCTGAGCAGGTTGGTACTGGAGGGGAGAATACCCTGGAGTTTTCCACCTGTTGTCGTTGCTCATACAAGACCCCAAGTTGCAGGCCGGGCTCTTTCTACCAGCTCTACGCAGTGCAGGCTTAGGTACCTGTGCTTAATGCTTCAGGGGGCTGGTTAATACTGGGGAAGCCCTGTAGTGGAGGCACTGCCTACAGGTAGCAAAATGTTCTGCAGGCTAGTGCTGTTCTGAATTGCATCCCTGAGAGCACGCCGGCTGCCAGCAATACCCCATTCCCTGGCCTCTCCGCTCGTTGCAGTTGCCCTGAGGACAGGTGCTCTGTTGCTTCTAGGAACGTGAGAGCTGCCCCGAAGGGGATCTCTCATCTTGACAACCTCCTGCTCTGATCACTCCTGGCTCGGGAGAACATTTGGGCTCCAATAACCCCTTCAGTCATCATGTGTCACTCATTTTGTCCTCTGCTAGCAAATTTAGGCTTGGAAGAGCAAGCCCGGGCACCTTTTGGGCAGGCAGCTGTGACAGGGCTCGGTTTTCTAGTTAATCTTTGTCCAAAGCAACTTGGGGAATGTAGGGGAAAGGTGAGCGAGCTGTTGTGTACCAGGTTAGCGAACGCAAGCCGACACAGCTCTTGGATGCTATTAAAAGCTTAGAGTATGCAGCTCGGTCAGGCAGCTCCCACGAGTGTCCCCCCGAGGCCACGGAGGAAGGACTTCATGTTCTAGCCCTTCACGAGGCCTGATTTCAGGAATTTGTTCTAGGTCTGTAGTGGGTTTTGAAAGTACTTGTATGACCCCAATTATAGTATTCCTGGAATACCGCACACTTTTATGTATTTACCCTTGCAACCCCCTTGTTAAGGTGAAGGTTTGGGGCACAGAGAGGCAGTGATCTGTTCAAAGTGACAGGGGCTATATGTTCGAGCAGGGACTTGAACCCAGATCTCTTAAGGCACTCCAATCATGAGACCATCCTCCTTTATCACCCCAGGCAGCGTAACCTTGAAGTCCCTATAAATGTCCTCACTTGAGCAAAACTACAATTGACTGCAGGGATTTGATAAGCAAGGTTTTGGCGGGGAAATAGATAAAGCAGGCTGTTGCATTCAAATCTTAAGTATGTGTGTGACTAAATTACCACTTGATGATGATAGGCAACCATATGTACAACATTGCCTGGTAGTTTAGTTGCTGAGATAATCCGTGTTCCTTGTCAAAAGAGTTCCTATACAGGAATAGGTGAATTAATTGTGCTTTACACCTGTGAATCTCAGTAACTGGTTTATGCGATGGTACTGGCACTGAAAGTTACTGTTGTTAGACGCCAAGACTTCTCCTCCCCTCCTAGAATAGCAGAAGCTCTCCATGTCTTCTGTTGGCTCCCAGGCATGTTAAACCATAGTTGAATTTGCGTTGGGCCAGGATTACTAGATCCGCGCTTGCAAATACTTGCGCATCATGGTAGGTTAGAACAGGATCTGGTACTTGGGGGACTTTTTGAACTGCCTTGTCAGATCAGATTCAAGTCTGTTTTAATTCATTATCCTGTCTTCTGCCTCCAAAAAAGGCTGGTACCAGATGCTTAGTGGATCCCTTCAGTAGGCAGATATAGGCAGATCTGACCCTTCTCTCTCTTAAAGAGTTTGTGTTAGAAGCATAAGATTTAATAACCCTTCCACACACGGTTACTATTAATTAATGACCCTGCATGATGATCTCTATATGCATATAGTTGTCTGGCTTCTCCTTGTTTTGACTTGATATGGTAGCTAGTTGCACAGTTTAATTGTGTATTGTGTTGAAAAAGCTTTTCCTTTTACCAGTTTGGGATTTGTCAGTGTTGTGGAGAGTCTGGGAGGATCTAGAAAGGTGAAGAACTTTGCTCTGTAATAGCCAGTAGGAGTGTGTTCCTATTCTTAGTGATAGCAGTAGAATATGTGCATGAAAGCAATACCTCCCATTCACCACCCTCCTTCCAGTAGACAATTATGATGCCTAGAGTGAAATCCTGGCCCCATTTGAAGTCAATGGCAGAACTTCCCTTCACTTCAATGAAGTGAGGATTTCACTCATCAGAATGGGCAGCAGGAACTGGGGAGTTAAGGAGGGAGGATCCTATTCTCATGCAGAGACTGGCAGTGGCATAGAGCTGAATGGCAATGGCACGGAGCTGAGGGTCCCCTTGGTCTCTGAGCAGCCTGCTTTTCAAAGTGCTCCATGAGCTGTTAGGTGGTGCTTGAAGGCAACTCATATGCTTAAGGGCAGTTGCCAGTCAGCTAAGCTTTTTAAGTGTCTGCAGAGTAGTGGTAAGTAGCATTTCCTTTTGATGTTAATGTATTTGCATAGTAGGTAAGAAATACCTGGGCTTTGCTTAGGTACCTTTTAGCTGAAACAAGCTGTTGCTCCCCTTTCCTCCCAGTGGCTTTGTCCTGGTTTAATCTTTTGTCCCCTTGACTGAGGGTTGGGATGAAGGTGATGGCCCATGCACACCCTGGGAAGCAGCTGTAGATCTTTTCTACAATGGCAGGGTTTTGTAGGATGAAAATAATGTTGGTTCATTTACATCCAGACCTTTTGCTCCCGGTTGAAGCCCTGTCATGACACACAAGCGAAGTAAAAATAGAAAGGTGAAGAGTAAAGGGCCGTGTTGAATGTCATCATTTTAGATTGAAGGCCCATAAGTGGCAAGGACATTTCTGTCCCCTACTCTACCAGTATGTAGTGCAGATGGGAGAAGCTGTGGTTTAAGATGTTAGCTGCTCATAGTGGACCTCCAGCTCCCACTTAGCTAGCCCGGAGCGATTAGACAAGGATATTGCCTCAGAGAAGGGCTACTAGGTTTTGGTGTGTCTGGCATGAAGTTAGTAAACACTAAAGGGTATTGGAATAGCCTGAGCAGAATTAGGGGTACCGACAGGTGTGTGCTGCTCCGTTTTGAGCACAGGCGGCTCACTTGGTTCTGTAGAAAACAGAAAGACTGTGTAGCTGGTAGGTAGACAAACTCCAGAACCCCTCAAGACTTTATAAATACATAAGAAAGAATTGAGGTGGTTGCCTTAGGCTGCCTTGGATTACTGTTTATTAGGCCTCAAAGAAATAGGGTTTTGGCAGGAATTTGAACATAAGTAGGTCTTCTTTTTTTATCCTTAGAGGGTCTGAGCTCTGGTTGCTCATCTCTTCTGAAGATGAGGCTGTGTATGGCATGTAGGGGTGAGGACTTTCTGATTCATCTCTGCAGATGCTTAACTTTAAGCATTGGAATTACTGCCACTATTTACTTGCTTTAGCATGTGCCTAACTTAAGCATTTGGGGGGCTAGAGGGTGGGGTGGATGAAATATAGGACCTGGTTTAGTTTTTTTTGTTAGGGGGATGCCTGCCTAAGGTGAAGGGAATCCATGGTTAGATGTCTATACATTAGGAATTAGAATAACCAGAGGCAAAGAAAAGGAACCTGGGGGGGAGGCAAAGTGCAGTCAGGAGGACATTTGTCATTTTGTCATTGGTTCTGCCTGTCACTTCTACAGATGGTGGATTTCAAGCTGTAATGTTTGGCTGCTTTAAAGCTTCGTTCTTGGTGGCTGGCTCAACTGAGACCTGGATTGAAATTCAGTGATAATTACTTTCTCTGTGTACTGTCACACTTGGCTTGAAGTCCAAGCAGTAACCTTGCCATGCTCCTTACACACCCTGTGGGATAGGAGAGGAGTCCCACATGTTCTAATTGGTACATGACTTGTCGGAGCCACCTGGGGTGAAGATTTCATAATGTTTCTTGGCATTGCTGTGCTGAAACAGTTCGGTGAATTGTCGTGTGTGTGTGTGTGTGTGTGTGTGTGTGTGTGTTATGGGGGTGGGGCTGGCTCTTCTTTCTTATTAAGGACATAGTGCCTAAAAAGCAATATGGGAACTCTTTCCAGTTTAACTATTTTGGGATTTATGTTCAACTAGCTTGTATGATATGTAGTCCATGGGCACTGGTTCTGGACCTTACTGCGGGAGTACAGGATGGTTGTTATAAAGGGTGAAGCCTCAGGCCTCGTCTAAACACGGCCTTTGTATTGATTTAAACAAAGACATAGCAAGATGGGGAAAGCTTTACCAGTTCTACCAGTATAACAGTACTGAGATAGTTACGCTGGGTTTAGTCCGATTCATTCCCTTTCCTTTGGGGAAATACCAATGCCACTTTATACCCAGTGTAGAAGGGTTGTTCTTTTTTACTTATAGCAGTGTAATTGAAGTGGAGCAAATTTTGTCTGGATTGGCCCTGGAGAGGTCTAACTGTAGCACTCCTCACCTCCCTTCTTCCTGCTGTTAGCACTGCTCCCCGTGGCATCTTTCCAAAAGCGTTACAATAAGCATTTGCTGACTCTTGCTGGTACTAAAATAAACAGCCTGATTGATTTGTTTCTGAGAAGCGCGGAAAGCAGTAAGGTTTGCATCAAGTCTTTCCATTTACTTCACCTGATTGCAATGTAGAATCTGTTACAGACCCTTGGCCCGTTCCTCTTCTCTTGGGGCCTGTGGAAGAAGCATGAAAAGCACCAGATGTAGCTTGAATCTTCATGGGTTGACACTATGCGTGTGGCTGTGTGAATGGGCAGAACTGTCTGTTCCAGGCAACCATGTCCTCAGCGTGCTGCATAATGCAGCCCACATTGGCCTGGGTCATGCGAAAGCCATGCCAATGGCTTTATGACTAGAGAGCCACCATTCATCCTCTTCTATATAGGGTTGAGTGGTCAGGGGGTGGCTCCAGTGCTGCTTTTGGGCCTGTGGGGCAGGATTTAATGCCTGGCAACTTTCACAAGGCTCAGCTGGTGCCAGGTATTATTCTTAGTTCCTTAACTATTCCCTGGCAGTGGACCGTCCTCTCCAGAGTGTTGCGAGTCACAGAAACTTTCCCTTGAGGAGAAGGTGGCTGGCACTGGCCCTCTTGAGTGACGTCCTGGACATACTGAAGTCTGGCAAACCCTCTGCATGACTTTCACCAAAGCCAGGCTTCACCTTTTTACTTGAAGTGGGAATGGGGACGAAGACCAAAATAATACCTGTGCTGAAGATGGCCCAAAACCTGAGATTGCTTTCCAGCATTGGCAGTGGTTTCGGTTACACAGCAGGTTGCTGTGTAATTGTGAATGGGAGTGGAGACCTGCACAAGTCTTGGGATTGACCACTAAATTCATTCCCTGCACCGAAAGCAAGAGAAGTCTCTTCTTCGTGACAGTCACCAAAAGCAACAGAGAGCTCTCTTCCCTGTGACAGTAGGTGAGGAGCCTTTTGGACATTTTGATGCAAAGGTCTGCAAGTTCTTTGAAGTGCTCAAGTTAAGGGGTGGAGGTTGCGTCTCCTGACTGCATTACTGATTTAGATTCCTGATTTAGAAAGCATTTCCTCTGCTTGAAGGGACTACTCTTATCTTTCCAAGATCAGCCCTGGGATCAGTGTTTCCCTGATTTGACTTTTTTAGGTTGAAAACCACACCCACAGGCAGAGAGGAGGGCAGGAAATGCTCTCTACTGCCTTAGAGGGGACCCACAGATTACATCTTTGCAGTAGGTATGCAAACTTGTTCCTCTCCCAGTGGTAAAGTACAGACCATGATATACAAGAAACCCACGGACCAACATATATACTTAACTGTACATACATACCTATCTGCACAGAACCAGTAATCGCCCTAACACACCAAGAAAGCTGTAATGTACAGCCAGACCCTCTGATACCACTGAATTTGCACTGGGAACACCCATGATCGGTACCTCACAAATTTCAAAAAGGACACTCCTCCAGAGAGAGAGATTACACTTTTGAAAGAGCCACCCGGATACCACATGAAGAATTGCTGCAGTACAGAAGGAAAACGCTCATGAATCGCACACCACTGGTTATGACATATCACCCTTCCCTGGAACCTATATGGAAAATCCTCAAACAGTTGTAACCCATACTAGAAGACCCAATTTGTAAAGAGATCTTCCTAAAACCACCTATCCTAGCCCTTAAATAAGCGCCGAACCTGGCTAACCTCATCACTAGAAGCAAACTTCCTACAGCCCAAAGCACACCGAATGGATCCAGACCATGCAAGGACAAGAAATGTAAAACCTTCCAACGCATCTCTGCCACTCCCACAATTACTACACCCCACAACAGAGCCATCACCATTCCTGGATCTTACAGCTGCACCTACAGAAATGCAATGCATCTCATCCAATGCACCAAATGCCTTGATGGAAAATATGTAGGAGAGACCAAACAACAACTGCGCACCAGAATGAATGGACACCGGAAATCTATTAGAGACGAGAATACCCAGTTATGTGTGGGAGCACATTTCTCACAAGACGACCACTCCTTCTCCAATTTCTCAGTTCTAATCCTTAAAGGGAATTTACAAAACACCTTTCACAGATGAGCCTACAGACTTCACTTCATCAACCTACTGCATACAAAAAGACTCATGGACTAAATATAGACATTGGATTTATGACGTACAACCTGCCTAACATCTGACTCCCCAGGTACCTTTCCACTATTTACCAGCTGCATTCATTTCTCTCTTCCCCCACCCCAGCCACTCTCTCACACATTGACTCCTGTTTACATTGTCACTGACTGACTTTCTTGCATGCATACTAGCAGCCCTCTGGCTTCTTTACTATTTATTCCATCCGGGAAGAGCACACACCAGCTGCAGATGCTTCCTCAGCCTGACGAAGGGTGTTTATGCCCCAGAGTTTGCAAGGAAGAATTTTTCCAACTATTTTGAGTTAGTCTAATAAAGGATATCAGATTTACCCGATGAACCTTGTCTGCCTTATCTTCACTAGAGCATTTGGGGATTTACAGCCCAGTTACATTCCTTACCATGCTGGTGAAATACAGTCTCTCCTCTCTGTTGTGCCCAGGAGAGGCTCAGGTTAAAGCTATAGGGGAAGCAGCAGCTTTAGCCTAGAGTAATGATTTGAGGCCTTTCAGGGGTCTTGTCCCAGGTGGTCTGGGAACTGTAATGTTGTTTAAGCATAAACTGCACGTGAATATACCTGTTAGTTATCGAGCAACTTCATTTTTCTTGGCACTTCTCTAACTGGTTGGGTATAACCCCTGTGCTGGAGAGTCCAGTCTAGTTCTGGCACAGATAAAACAGTACAACTGTCTGAGGTGGAAGTGATGCTGGCCTGTGCTCTTTCCACATTAGGAAACTCAGTGTGTCTCGGTACAGTAGTTAAAGTATGTCATTCTCATATTTACCCAAATCTAAGACTACTTTGGATTTAAGACACTACCAAGAGTAAGGATTTGGGGAGACATTTTCCATTTATAGAATCTGATTCTAAATTTGTTATAAATTTCCATGTATAGCATCTAATTAGTGGAAGGTCATCTTAAATTTATCCCCCCCTTACTGCTGTGGTAGGGAAGGCAGAGGGTGAGGGGCCAGGGCCCTGTCCCATGTCCTACTTCCCCCTGCTGTGTGCCTGTTTGCCCCCCATCCCTGCCCCTCCCCTGTACCTTCTGCTGCAGCAAGTAGGGTTTGGGCGTGGGGGGACAGCTGTGTGGCTGAGGGAGGAGGGTCAAAAGGTAGTGGGGAGCAGGGGCTGGGGGAGGCAGGTGGGGGGAGAGGTGCAGGCCATAGCAAGGCAAGCTTCAGGTGCCCTCTCCCACACACCCTGCACACTCTCCTGCACTGTCCGTGGCCTCATGCCACTTCCCCCACCAAACGAGCCATCCTGGCCTGTGGCAGGCCATGGAGCTGAGCTGCTGCTTCCTCCAGCTGTACCCCAATCCAAGACCAGGCTGTCCCCTCCCCCCATGCTGATGTGGGGGAGGGGAAGGGAGAAGAAAAGCCACATCTTGGGTTTGAGCAAATACAGTAATCGCGCAGCATGGTGTGTATTTGTGTCTTAGGTTAAGTATTGGTTTGTGAGTAACACAACATTTTGTTCTTATAAATCTCTTTTTCTCCTTGTCTTGCTTGCATATGTATGTGCGCACACATGCACACGTGCACGCACACCAAGCAGAGCAGCGCTCTTGTCTTGAATAGCACCCAAAGATAAATTAATATTTACTGTGGGATAGTTTCCTCTGGCCCCACACATGCTACAGTTTATCCCCTATTAGGAAACTGTTTTACAGTGTTTCTGCTAACACAGCTATGCCAGCCAGGACAGATGGGGCATAGCTTTGTTTAAATATACTTTAAAAACAATACGAGAGCGAGTAAATGCTCAGAGCTGAAGCCTGCTTAGTACTTAGCGTTGTTTCTTTTGGTTCAAATCTCTTCAAGATATGAAAAGGCTGTGGTTATAAATCATGTTTTATGTAACTTATTTCCTTGCTTAAATGACCAATTCAGATTCTGTTATTAAAATGAAAATGACTTAAGAAATCTAAGTGCTTTTGCATGGTAATAAGGCTTGTTGT
Source organism: Alligator sinensis (assembly GCF_000455745.1). Taxonomy (NCBI): domain Eukaryota; kingdom Metazoa; phylum Chordata; order Crocodylia; family Alligatoridae; genus Alligator; species Alligator sinensis. The sequence continues at coordinate 1,917,818 of NW_005842115.1, read as the reverse complement.
CCCTTTTATGTTGCAGCTTAGGCAGTGAAAACGGACTGGCACGGCCGGGGGGCAGTGGGTTAGCACTGCCCATCGATGTTTACAAATGGGCCCTGGTCCTGGTACAAAGACTCGCGTGGTTGGATTGTGATGTACATGCTGAATTGGAATAGCAACCCTTTGCTATAAAATCTAATTGCTGTACTTGGGACTCTACCAGTGAATATTTAACAGGCGAGGCTTTCCTTCTCCTCTGTCCTCTCTTTGAATTTCTTACCTAATTAGCAGTGACTCAGTCTTAGCTTTGGTCCATGCTGTAATAAATTATACGGATGATCTTAGCCACTCAAGTATGTGGCATGCTGAACTTCTCATTGTTTTCCTTTTTGCTCACATGACTCGCAGGTTGCCCTTGAAATCTAAGGTTTGAATTCAAAGGTTGTTTTGATTGCTTCAAGCTGGTACCTTCTCTTCTTCAGAGTTGGTGTGTATGTGCTGTTCAGCACATTTTCTCACATGTGTAACTATGCTGGCGTTCCCCGTCGGTGCAATACAGGCATTTGACCTTATTCAGCCATGTGAAGTAAAGCTGCGGACTGTCACCCTCGTTATGAACTTGTAACCAGCGTTCCCATGCCTCTTTCCTCGTTCTGTTGTGCCAATACTGTGTATTAGAGACTTAGCATGGACGTGGTGGAGATGGACAGTCTTCTCTCCCAAGGAGGATTGAAGACAACAAACAGAAGACTGTGAGAAGGGAGGGCAGGATGATCTGAAGTAGAGAATAAAGACCGAGAGGAGAGTTGTGGTATGTGTGAGACTGCAGAGTAGCACCCATACCAGGAATAGGCAGGAAAAGATGTGTATGTGAACTGGGGACTCATTGCTAAGAAGGATTGAGAGGCCTGACAGCAGAGTGGATCTAGAAAGTAGTGTGGTGTGGGGTCTTCCAAGAGCAGGGATATGAGATTTGGATGTGAGCCTGCAAAGGAGCAGGGATGAATCTGTTGTTACTTCTCCTTGTTGGGACAGAAGGTGAAGGATGGCTGTTAGAAGGGGAAAGATGTGCGAAGAATTGGAGGGTTGGGTGCTCTTCAGCAGATTTCTTCTGGCCCTGTTAGAAAATACTGAAGACCAACAGATAGCAAGAGCTGGCACTAAAAGGAGGGCATGGCGATGTTCAGCAACCGGGATGTATTTACTTAGCACTTTAAAAGGTGGGGCTTTATCTGAGTACTGAGGGAAATAACCTTTTGGATGGAGCCTGGCATAGCTGACAAGAGAAGCTTTCAGTTGGCAAATGAGGAAGAGACGATTGGGAGTAACATGCAGTCTTCATCCCTAATTTTAATGTGCAGGAAGAAAGCAATAGGGTAGGGTGATACAGCAATGGATAAAGAGCTATTATGGGACAGAAGGCAAGGCAGTAAAAAGAAAGGGCCAAGACAGGTGGTAAGGCAGAGAGATTAAGCACAGTCCTTCCACTAACTCTACTGACAGGTGAATTGAATGGGTTGTCAAGTAAGCAGCAACTGAAATGATTGTATGCTAAAGCTACTGATACAGGGTACAAAACTGAGCATTACAGAGCTAACAAAGATGGTGGGATAGCTATCATACCTTGAGCCACGGGTATCATGTCTGGAGTACTGTACAGGATAAGAGCTAGTCAAGAAAAATAGAAATAAAAGTAAAGATGGTGAGAACGGTTTTGTGCATGAGGCTTGTGATAGCAAAAGTAAGAAGGGATGACTTGGAAAAACCAACTCGGCTTGTGCTGGAAAAATGTTGAGTCTGGATGGTGAAAGAGTAATTGCTGGGGAAGTGCTGGGACTTGGCTGTCAATATGCACTCCCTTCCCAGCTCTCATTGTATATGGTTGGAGATTTCTGTAAGGTCCCTAGGGAGACGGGTGCTGAGAGAGGTCTTTTATCAGGGGATTGTTGGTCCAGCAACCAAAGATGCTATTTCATACTTGGTTTTGTTGAGTTTTTAAGACATCCAGGGTTATAGTAAGTAACTCTGAATTGAAGGTTTCATGAGTTTTAGATGAGTTTTCTCGCATCTGATTTTTGTGCTGACACAGACTTGCATGTTTTATATTCTCGTGTCTTACAGGTAACTTGCGGATATGGGCATTGTTAGCAAAAGCCTCCTAGACTTTTCTACAAAAAGAAATGTGATTCGGCAGGGATTTTAACTGCTGTATTGCCATCACTATAGCTACAAGTTAGAAAGTCAGGTAATTTCACAGGCTTCAGAGTCTTATTTGAAGCAAGTGAAAAGAGTCTCCTTGGCTTCAGTGAGCTTTGGATCAGCCCTTCCAGGACTGTCTTCACTGGAAAGAAAGTGCAAGATAAAGCCAGTGGAGAAGCTGAGGGTTTAACCTGAGTTGGTAACTTGGATGTATACCTCAAATCTGACTTGTCTTCACTACGGTTTTACCTTGTGTTACCTCTCCCTGATTTAAAGAGCGTATGCTAAGCAGCATTGTTTTGTGGCTCAGTATAGTTAAGCTGAGATTCATGATGGCTTTTCTGCCCAGAATGTGGTGATGCCCCATCGAAGTCAGTGGGATTTAAGCACATTCTTACAGTTGAACTTGTACTTCCTTGAACTACGGCCTTTAAAGAGAAGCCTTGAGAACAGTGATGACAAGAATTTATTTTTTGTACTTTCATTAGTCATTCACTTGAAATTTTCTGGGTTTTTTATCTAATGATATTTCAGTTGCGTGAGGACGCATAAGATTTTATTGACACGATTAACAAAATAAATGGTTATATCGCACCTTGTTTGACCCTGCGGTATTTAATCTTGTGTGCTCATACTGACATTATTCATTTAAATGATTGTGGAGTGGTACCATCTCCCTGTGCTGTCAAAATTAAAAAACAAAACAAAACTGCTTTGTTCTGTCAACTGATCTTTGCTGCCTGTTAATAAAGATGAGCTACAAAGCAATCCCATGCTAAGTTGTTTGGGTTTCTTTTCCCAAATTGCTCTGCAGTTGTTACCCACACTAAGCAACTGGCTGTACATCTGTGAGACAGGTTTTTTGGTATCTTTTAAAAAGCTTTTATCTGCCTTTTCTAGGTGTGAAAATTGTTAATTGATAAAGGACTGGATTCCAATACTGCTACACATGCTGAACCATGAGTACCTGGGCATGTCTACATGTCACCCTCCGTTGCTGTACGGCATGCTACAGCGACATAGTGATCATGTGCGTCTACGTGTGATCGTCAGCTATGTCGCTGTAGCAGTGTGCCCCCCGAGTATAGCTTGCCACTATGGTGATGTAGCGGTGAAATCTAGCTGTGCACTGCACACGTGGTGCAGTAACTGCTTGTACTGCGCCGTGCTGTAGTACTTCCAAAAAGTAGTACTAAAGCATGGTGCCGTAGCACCTTTGCTGTATGGAGACGTGTAGACACCATCCCCATGGTACCTGGTCGGGCCCATACACATCAGTGGTGCTGCTATATGCCATATGGGCACAGGTAATGGAGTCTGATATGCAACTAGGTTTATTTTAGCCAAGAATCAAGGGGAGAACGGAAGTATAGCTGATGTGCATAAACTGCATTTCCACAAATACCTCGTGCACGATTTTTGGCCAAAATTTTTCAACTGTGCGCTTGTATGTGAGCGGTATTTAAACAGTTTCTCATCAAGACATGAACACATGCAGTCATGAACAGGCACCTCTTTTCTATCTGTATCCTTTTCCTTGTCACCCTTGGCCAGGGGATTGAAAAAGTCCTTTCCCCACTCACATTTTTTTTTCTTTTTTAACATGATCAAATAAAAACCTTCCAAATCTTTTACAAGTATCTGACCAGTAGATGACTGGTTGTTTTGAGCTGTGGCCCTTTTTATTTATCTTTTTTTCTATATTTGTTACTTGCTGCAAGTGAAGGATCTTAAACAGTTGACTCTTCAAAAGGGATTTGTGAATTTGTAAGATTTGTAAAGCGGGTGTGCAAATATGTGCAATAGACAGCTTTTGTTTTAAAAATTGCTCTTTAGTTTCTTAGTAACATGCAGATGCAAATTGAAAGGTACCAAATTGTGCGGGTGTAAGTCTCTTAGTCGGGAATGTATAGGAAGTTTAGTGTGAAGAGTTACTGCTTTTCCCTTCCCTCTCTGCCCATCTCCCATGTAACAGTCTCTTTGTTTCTGCTCTTTTTTTTTTAAGGACTTGGATCTGATTCCTTGACTAGTCTAACAAAAGCCATGGGGAGCCATGTGTTGTAGCCCACCCAGCATTCAAGGATTTCCAGGATCACTGGATTTACAGAAGCACCATAACCTCTGTCGAAGATCAGATGTGGATGGAACATCTTGGAAAAGCAGATGTAGCTCCTTTTTTTTTTTCTTCTTCTTTTGCTGCCAAAGTGGATGGGGTGTCTCCATTCTCTGAGGATTATATGTCGTTGGAAATTTTGTCATTTTTACTGGAATACCTTCTGTTACGTTTCACAGGGAGGAGAAACCTTTGTTGTTGTATTCAGGAGATATTTTCCCGGCCCCCTTACACACCTTCAAGCACAGGATCGCTCTCTGTGGCAGGTAAGTGTGTGGCTTTCTAGTTCACTGTCCAGTTGCATTTCCTGATGTTTGGGCTCTTAACAATTTGCTTCTCGCCCTGATCTGCTATGGGTTCAACCTTTCCAACTGTTTGGCCTTTGTTTGAGGGTTATCTTTTCTTATTCAAGGAGAGAGCAAATATCCTGAAATGCAGATTTGTTTGAGGTGGTCTTTTTTCACTTTTTTTACAGAGTTAATTATAGTAGTAATCTTGCATTTATGGAAGGTGCCTTGTATCCTAAAGGAATCCAGTGTTTTGCAAGCTGCGGGTGCCATTAAAGAAATGCCTCCCATTAAAGAAGTGCAGCCACGTTTTTCTTTTGGGGGGTGGTGGGAGGGGGAATGTAGTAGTGCGCAGCTCATCTGAAACCTGGAGTCTGAGGTTGTAGGTTTCCATAGAGTTTTAAATATCCCTGTGGTTTTCTGTAGAACTTAATTTCATTTTTACAATGAAAATGTTAGCATTTTGTTCTGCTTGCAAGAATACGCTCTTGTAAAGTCACTATACATGCAGATAGACTCAAATAGGAGCTTTAAGAAGCATGGCCTGCCTTCATTCACCTCCATGGAGTGCTTGGTGACATTTGTGCTAAGGAGATGCAACAAATCCAGTGTCTTCCCCTCCTCCCCACACAGGTGGCTTCTACTCTAATTGCCGTGTTCCTGAACCCCCCTGTAATCATAGTCAGTATAAGTCTAGAAATGGGCGAGCCTCAAAAGGTATCAAGGTAAGTAATGGAGATATTGACTCAAGCGTGTACGCAGCATTGTTTTCAACATGTCTTTAATCATGTGTGCATATGCAAATTATTTTATACGGTATAATTGTATGTGGGGATTACAGTAGGGTGTGTGCATACGTAGTTATGAGGATGTTGGTTGTAGCTGTCCAAGGCAGGGGAGGGCCGCTTACTGAGTTTTGGCAAGCCATCGAGGGCCGCATGACATTCAGCCAGGGGCAGATAAATATTAATTTTCTAAATTTTTTAGGGGCTTTGCGGGCCGGATAGAGTAGCCTGGCAGGCCACATCCGGCCCGTGGGCCGCATGTTGCCTGCCCCTGGTCTAAGGACATGGGCAGACACGGTTCTTTGGGTAAACGTGGTAGCTTTTATTAGACCAATGGAGTAGTTGGAAAAATTGTTCTTTGCAAGCTTTCGGGTGCAAACACCCTTCTTCAGGCTCTCCCTCTGCCTGAAGAAGGGTGTCTGTACCCGAAAGCTTGAAAAGAACAATTTATCCAACTATTTAGTTGGTCTAAGAAAAGCTATCATATTTACCCAAAGAACCTTATCTGCATACATAGTTAAGAAATGTGAATATTTATCCTGATCATAGAGTCTGAAGAAAGGGGTGATGTAGCTCCTATCCATCACTAATTATTCCTCCTGCTGTCTCCCCTCTAGACAGTCATCCTATTATCCAGTATATTTATAACCTGTATCAGACATGCTATATAAATCTACTTATCGAGCTTGGTCATTTAATTTTAAAGGCGATGATTGGAGTGTTTTTATCCAGTCGGCCACCTCTTAATTTAAATGTATTAGAAAAAAATACGGAATCCTTTAGAAAGATGATTTATCTAGAAAAAAGGGGATCTAATTTTGAAGTTTTAAATGAAAATGATTCTTGTCTAAAATTGGAATGAAATGACGGGTGGTTCTAGTGCTAATTAATGAATTTTAATATTTATAGGTAACTGCTTTGAATAGTAAGTAAATTGTCCTGTTGGTTTCCACACAAGCCATTTTGCTTTGTATTGCCACAAAAATTATTTTAATATAAGTATTATAATATTTTAATGAATGAGAAGGAAAAAAATGTAGCCCCTTGCTTAATCCGGCCTCTGGTCTTCTGATTTAATAACAGGAGGCACTTAAAGAGGAAAAAAAAAAAACCCACCGCACATGTTTAGCTGGAAATTTATTCTGCATTCCCACAGGCATTTTGTGAAGCATTAAAGAAGTCTGAGATTTCATTGTCTTGCTTTGTAAGCACAGTTATATCACACTAAAGGGGGTGGAGGGGGTGGCAGAGAAACACCCATTAGTCAACTAAAGTTTGATTTTTAAATGCCTTTTGTAGGTCAATTCTGCCCCCTCCACCCCTTCCCCCGTGAACAAGGATTTACAACAAAATATGTTTTTCTTATTATGAATAAGGAAATCTTGTGCTTAATACCAACTCAGTGGTGCATCTGTAGTAAATGTAATAGCGGTTCATAGGTCATCTTTGTAGATTTATTGAAGGTCAGGAGTCAGATCAAGAAGGAAGATTTGTGCAAAAAGCCCTTGTTAGTCATGGAAACAAACTTCCATCACATAACAGAGGACTAGATTAGTTGCACAACAGACTTTTGAGATCCAAAGGGAGATAACCACAAGGACTGGCAGAGTGACGAGGGTGCGTTGGCAACGCTCTGAAGATTTGATTTCACTGGGCAAAACGTCTGTCCTGGAGCTGAAATTGGACCCTGTGCTTATGCTTAGCACTTCTGTATTTCAGCTAACAGGAACTAGCCATTTGGCACTCTTTGTACCTGGCCACAGCATTTGGCTTAAACCCATTGAACTGTGTTACTGTGTTTCCCCATGGGGCATTCTGCTGTCCAGCCCAGAGAACTTGGTGTTGCACTGAAAATTGAGAGAAAATTGAGAGATGTATTTTTTCTCAAGTGAAGCAAGACCACTTCTGTATAGCATCATTTAATGCAGGGTTGGCGAAATATGGCCCATGGGCCAGATCCAGCCCACCAAGAGATTTTGTCTAGTCTGCAGTGGGTCCAGGCACAAGGGGCAGCCTGGGCTGTGGCGTGTGCGGCCAGTCCCACTGCCCTGGGTGCACATCAGGGCTAGGGTGGTGTGGTGGCTGGATTCACTTCCTAGCAGCCGCAGCTATGGCAGGTCCTTCTGGCTGCTGCCAGACCCAGCCCTGCTGCCCAGGCACCCTGGCCTGTCTACCCTGCACCTGCCACCAAGACTGGGACCTGCATGGGCATGATTTGCAGTTGGTTGGATGGGATGGGGCTGCAGGTGGGTAGGGAGCAGCATCTCAGAGTGGGACAGGCATGCAGGAGTGGGATCACAGGGTGGTGACAGTGCAGGGCTGGGGCTCCCAGGGCAGAACTGCAATCTGCTGCCTGCGCATCCATGTGACAGTGCTGTCTCTGTGGGCTGGGGCTTGTGGGGAGCATACTGTGGCTCTGCCCTGGGCCCCCGCCCCATACCATCACTGCCCCAAGATCCCGGCCCCTCCTGCCCTGCTCCGAGATGGGGACCCCCCCCCAATGCCCCATCCTTTCCACCTTGCTGCACTCCCTGCTTGTATGGGGCCCGGCCGACCTCCGTGGTGACACCAGGACCGCAGGGTGGTACCAGTGCAGGGCGGCGAACTGGGGCAGAGCCATGATCTGCTCCCTGCATGCCCCTGCCTGCAGAACTGCTGCCCATTGCGGGGCACGTGGGGAGTAGATCGTGGCCCTGCTCTCCTGTCCCACCCCCGGATGCTGCTCTCCGCCTACTCGCAGCCCTGTCCAAGCTGCCTGCCTAGTGCAGAGCAGCGCCACTTCGGGAGTTTCGCTGAGCTGTTGGGAGGGGGCAGGAGGGGAAGGAAGCTGACCCAGCCCATAAGAGCTTGCCAAAACTCCCTAAGTGGCTCTCCAGCCCAAATAATTGGTCACCCCTGGTTTAAAGGATAGGGGTAGCAGTGGAAGTTAGAATACAGGTCTTTGCATGGTAGGGTTACCATATTTCCAGTTTCAAAACAGAGGACACGTGTGGGGGAGGAGGGGGCGAGGCACAGATATACCCCTCAGCCCTGATGCTGCCTTTCACTCCCAACCTACATTACCCTGTTCCCCAACCATGCTGG
>NW_005842115.1:1905390-1909312 GCF_000455745.1 Alligator sinensis | reverse complement strand
CCCCCTCCTCCCCCTCCCCCACTGGAGGGGCAGGCACCTACCCTGCCTCTCTGCCCTGCTGCAGCCCCAGCATGGGCGGGCATGCATATGTGCGTGTACACACTCACACTCGCACCCTGCAACCCCTGGCCCTCTAACCCCCACTGACTTACCTGCCTGCTCCTGCCAGGTTGGCACACAGACCATGTGATGTCCCCTGCCTCAAATTGCCCTCCCCCCCCACCCCAGCCCCAAGCAGCTCCTTGATGGGGCAAGCCAGGAAAGCAGAGGCATTGAAACATCCTAGACATTTGCTGATATTTAAAAAAAATTGTATGGATGGAAATGGGAGGATCCAAAAAGAGGACATATTCAAGAAAACCCAGGCATATAGTAGCCGTAGCATGGATCTACTACTGCCTCATGCTGTGATCCCAGTGAAATGGCTTCAGTCTCCTCCTAAGATCTTGTCTGTCTGTCTGTCTCGAGGGTGATGCTGTTATATGATTTATGCGTGTGTGTTCCCACCCTCTTCAGTCTTTTAGCCTTCTGTACCACTAGGGATGGCCCCTGAACCCAGTCAAAACTGCCCAGATTCCCCATGCAGATTTCTGACTCTTGTCCAGATCTGGTGTGAAATTCACTTGGCTCAGGAGGTTTGTGAAATGTGTTTGAAGAACTGTGTCACTTAGGTGATGATGCAAAAGGAGCACAAAAAGACCTGTCTGTCTCCCTCCTGTCTGCGGGCAGGGTCCTTGTCAGTGGTAGAGCCAAGTTAGCCTGGGCATCTACTTCCTTCACAGTCTATCTGGTTGCAGTTCAGGGTCAGAGTATGCTGAGCACCTACTATGCTCAGCCAGTAAATAGTCCCTCAAGAGCAAGGTCAGAGCTACCCTGACTTGAGCTCAGCCTCAACACAAGGTTGAGATCAGCCTGGCTCCTGGGGACCTCTCCTGCTTTGCTTTGCTTTGCTCCTAGCTTGTGTTTTAAATGTTTAGGCAATCCAAAAATCTAAGAGTGCAGGTAACATCGTGAACATTTTGCTCTGTCTTGGACACTGTCCTTGAGTTTAGAGCTCATGCCCTGTTATAAACTAGTACGATGGGTTGTTTTATACCAGAAGTTCTTCTGGAGTCGTTATTGTGCTTTAAACTCATGCCCTGCTTTAATCTGAAATAACATTTCAAGGAGAGGAAAGTCCTTAGAGCGGAGATTTGTCAGAAGAGCTTGATTCTTATCTTGCATGAAAAAGGAACACAACATTCCCACGAGTGATAGTCTCGTAGCAATTGCTAAGGCTTCTAAGAAAGAAAGGGTCAATGGAGGCAGGAATTCTTTTTTTCTTACCTATATGACTTAAGCAAACACTTTATTAGAGATATCGGAAGTCCTTTCCCTTTTTGCGGTGAGTAATTTGATAAAGAGATTCCAGAACAACTCTGTACTTGCCATTGTCCAGCTCCTGAAAAGGCCCATTGTAGGTATATATGGCAGAGGAATTAGCTTTCTTATTTGTTCTCCCCAGGAGCTGTTCAGTAGGAAGTGTTATTTCCCTAGGGTGACCAAGGAAGAACTTAATTAGAGGCCTTAAACACTCACCTGGACAGCTTGGGTTACAAGTGGAAATGCAGTTTGGTGTCACCCTAGGGGAATAACATTGTACTAGTCAGCCAGTGGGGGCTGACCTTTTTGGCAGGCATGACATAAATTAGCCCTGCAACACTCCTTGAGCACGACTCTGATCTTCTCTGGCTGCCTGCTCTCTTGCTCTGCTTTCTGCTCCCTGCCCTATACTCCCTACCCAATCTGCTGCTCTGCTTTTTGCTTCCTGCCCTATCTGATGCTGTGCTGCCTTTCTGCTCCCCTATTTGCTATGTGCCACACACAAAGATTGCTCATGTCACTTGTGGCATGTCTGCCGCAGGTTGGCCACTCCTGTCCTAACCCCCTAGTCAGCACCACAAAGCTTGCCTCCCTCATTTGACACATTGACAATTTGGCTTCACTGCTAATCTTGTTTAGAAAGTCAGGCAAAGTTTAATTACAATTGTATATATGCTTGCCTCTGTATTCTTTAATTCTTTTCGACCAGCTGTGTTTTGTTTCGGGGCTATTTCGAGGGCCTTTTTGTTTTGTTTTGATTTTGCTGTTTTGACTTCGAAATTGGTCGAAACAGTGTTGAAACGAAATGGCTGGTGAAATTTCGCACAACCCTAATGGATGGATGGATACCAGCAAGCATTTTCAGAGACAAGGTTAGTTATATATATAGTCAGTCTCTCTATATAGCTATAGCCCAAGTATCGCCTCAATAATAACAGCAAACAAATCCTTCCAACAGGACGTCCTAGTTTTATTCAGGGAAGCAGTATAAGCAGTACTGGCATATATAGCTACAGCTATATGCCGGTACTGCTTATTCCACTTCCCTGAATAAAACTAGGTTGTGCTATTGGAAGGATTTGTTTGCTGTTGTGATTGAAGCAATACTCAGGCTTTTGTTAGCACAGTGATATCAGAAAAATCTCACTACTTGTTGGCTGTGCTGGCAAAACTTTTAATCCTAAATTTTCTAGCTGAGGGTGAGAGCAATGTCATATGTGGATGGTGCCCAGAGGGAGATGCATTACAAACACAGGATGATAGGCTGTATGTGTTTAGTGCGGTACTTTCCCATTGTGAGCGTTTGCTTCTGCTCCATAACCTTACATTTGAGTGTATTGAATTGTGACATGCCGTTAATGAAAACCCACTTTGGTTAGGCTCTTTGTGTGCGTCTGTCTGTGTCTGTGTCCCATGGTTTCAAAAGCACATAATTGATTTTGGGATTATGGCAACAATATATAAAGCCATGTATGTGCTAGGTCAGATTTACACATGATTGCATGGAAGTGAATAACATTGTCTGCACATTGCAGAGATGTTCCAGTGATGACTAACCATTTGAACTCAAAAAGTAGAGAGGAATCTTTTAGTACCAGTACAGACAAACACTGAAATGGCAAGTTTTTCAACTCTTTCTTCAGCTGACAACAGATACAGGGAGCTGCATGTTTGTAAAGCATTCATGTAGAAGATCAAAATCCCAAGCTGTTAAAAAATAAATTTGACAATGGTAACTCTTATGGAGTCTTATGCTCTTTGTATGTTGGATCTATTAAAATATGGGAAAAGAGGACAGTTTGATCTAGAAATACTCTCCCAGGATAGATGAGGGTTCATTCTTCTACAAAAGTTTGTCTAAAGTGCTCTGAAATCTGTAAGCTGTTAAAAGCCAAGTCCTAAATGGAGTTTGCGTAACTGTTTCTGACAGCCCCTCTGACACCTTCCTTGGGTCTAAATTAAAGACTGATCCCTCCCTCTCTGAAAACCAAGCCCCCACTTTAAAGAGTTCTCAGGTTAGGTACCTAAAATCAGTGCCCAACTTCTGGTGTGCTTAGGGCAGGTCTTTATTTGGGCCTCTTCCCTTCTTGGCTCCCCCACCCCACCCTCCTGTACACGCACATAAAAAAAAAAAAAAATACCCTGAATTTGGAAAGGTCTGATGACATTTAGTCCTAAGGTAAGAAATGTATTATTTTTCCCTGTCCTTGTAGGAGTTGATTGGTATGTGAATAATCTGTTCATACGAGAGGCATCCAAGAGGTGCTAATCTGTTCTCTTCAGTTTAGGGCCGACTGTCTTCTACTTTCCTTTGGACTCATTCGGCAGTACTAGCAGCTAGTGCCATCAAGTCGAGGTGAATCTGGCATAGCTTTCTTTGCTGCTTACTTCCTTTTGGATACTTGCTCAGTGTTTAATACGTTGAGTGCATTGTGCTTTCTCTTGCACAGGTCTGCAAGAGCTCTCTAGACTGGTCTGTGTTTGACTGTTGCCTTCCAAGCGATGCGATCGGGAGGTATTTCAGAAGTCTCTTAGGGGAATGCTGAGCCAGGTCTCCTTC
>NW_005842115.1:1870437-1905380 GCF_000455745.1 Alligator sinensis | reverse complement strand
CTTTCCCTTCATTTCCCTCCATCCTCCTTCCTTGTCCTTCTCTTTGTTCAACTCCTAGTGATTCCTGTGCTGCTGTTACATGAAAGCAGTGCAATTAAAGCAGTGAGAATTTGGGTTTCAGAATTATTTTATTTTTAGTCGAACATTACATGTCACACAGTGCAGTCTAGTACGCTCTGCCGTCCAGCCCATGCCTTTTGAGCCAGTGATCTCTGTAGTCACTCCTCCCCTGTCGCCTTCCCTGCCAATAGTAGCTGCATCCCAGAGTTCCCCATGACCACCTTTGCTGTTGTCCACTGATGAGATGGATGGCTCTTGAGCTTGGCATTCCCTCTGCCGTCCTCTCAAGAAAACTCCAGGACACTTAAAAATAGAAATTAGTAACTGGGCCCCTCCGAAGTGTCTAGCACTAGTGAGATCCTGAGAGTTGAACTAGGCCAGAAGGGAGGTTGTGCACCTGAGCCAGACTTCTGACCTCCTTGGTCCCTAGAAACAATAAGTTGTATAATTTGGAAACACTCTCAATCTTTTACTTGTATACTGTTCTCACCTGTTTACCCATTTTGCAATGCTTTCTCCATTACACAGCTCTGCTGAATTCTTGCTGACAGGTATCCCAAATGCTACTACACCTTGTGCTTACCCTCCCTGTTCTTTGCAGAGGTCTGAGACCAAGTAGTATATTGACCTGTACTGGTGCATACACAAGATCAGATTTCTGGTGTAGCAAGAGGGACTTAGAAAAGTCCTTTAATAATGAGACCAGCATGTGCTGAACGCTCAATTACTTATTGATTCAAGATGTCATTCTGTGCCTCATATCGACTCAAAGTCTCTTTGTAGCTGCTTTTAAAGTATAATTCTTCTCCCCCTCCCCACCTTTTTTAAAAAAAAATATATGACATTTGCCTTTGTTATGTGAAACTGCACCTGCTATCGCTTAGTGGTGTAATGGACTATGTCTCTTTTTTTTTAGTTGTCTTTTTAAAGAGGATAATGTAGAAATAATATGATAATGAAAGTAAGATAATATAAGAAGATCTATTACTGCTGCATGCAGCAGTATCTGCCAAACACTTGAATCAATATATTAATTTGAAGGACTCTGCAGCGTTTTACATATTAATAATCTGTGTTCCTGTGCTTTAGTCTGCTGAAAAGAGTAATGGGGCTTAATATATAGGAATTCTTAATGAAATTGTCCCATGTCATTAAAATATAAAAATTGTGTTGTTGATTTGGCTGACGTGCCAAGCTTTTCAGAGGCCTCCCAAGAGGCCTTATAATACAGGAATCGGATTTTGAAATGTCCTAAAATCTCTCTTCTGGGTGCACTGGATACAGTTTTGAAGCATTTGAGATTTGAAGACGGATTATCTTCTAATTAGTTTAGCAGCTGATTTCAAGTGGCAGATAAACATGACCAACAACACCTGTTACACAATAAGATTACTGCCTAGGGAGGACACCAGTGTTGTGGACCACATTTGTATAGCACTGCTCGTATAAAAATGGAGATGATTAGTAACATTATTTTGTGAAATCTGCAGCAGATATTCTCTTGGTGTGCTGAGAAATAGTATCTGTGCTGTTTCCTTCTGGAGCTAGACAGAAATACTCTATTGCTTAAGTTTTAAAAAGCAGCAGGCTGTGGTTGAATGTAGAATAAGAGAGTACAAGATTTGCTTCAGGTTACTGTTTGTCAGCTATTCAGAGTTGTAAAGACCAGCTTACTGGGAGTAATTCTACAATCTCTACCATTTTATGTAGGCAGATTGGTGCTTAGGAGCATGTTGGCCATGGTTACCAAAAGGACCTGGTCCTGCTCCAGGGTTTGTGGTCTTTGGAGCAGACATGCAGGGTTGCTTCAGGATTGGCAACCAAGTGCCTCCAGGGTGTGCAGCTCTGGGGCAGACTCATCCAGGCAGGTTGCCTTTTGGCTGGGGATGCTGGAAACTGGGTCCTTTGCCCTGGGACAGTCTGCGTGGAGCCCTGGGAACCCGAGGGGGAGCCAACTCTCTGAGCTTCCAGGGTCCCTGCTGCATTTCCAAGAGCCAGAGCCTGGAAGCCCTACAGTGGCACGTTGGGGCTGCCTGGGAGTCCCATAGCGGATCAAGTGAAATTTGGCATTCTTGATTTTTCACAGCTGCTAATAGTAACTGGGAATTTTGACAAGAATGCGGTTTCCCAGAGCAGCTGCAGGGTCGGGGAAGCACATTTTTTGTTTCAGAAACCCTGTTTTCTAGCATCAGTGAAACCAAAATGTGATTCTCAGAACTTCCAGTTTGTGGAAAGCTTTAAAAATATACATGTAAAAACCCTACTGGATTAATACCAAATTAAAAATAAAACATTTTTCACCTACTGGAATCCTTGTTGTTCAGCCAGGTCTAATTTGGAAAGATGTAAGAAGAAACCAGTTGTTGATTCTTTCTGTTTTATAGTTGTAACATAAGCATCACTGGGTGAAAATTAGGGCACCGAGTCTTCTGAAGGAATCCCCTTGTGCCGGGTGTCTTTACAGATGCGTAGTAGGAATCCCAGCCTGGAGGAACCTGAAGTCACTGTGGACAAGACGGAAAGGGGGCAGTTGCTATTCCCACTGCACGGTTTGGCAATTTGAGTCATGGCCCTGGTTCTGCAAGTGCCTGTGAGCCTCTGCTCTTCCATGGATCCCTGCCCTCGCCCTCCTTGTGACTTCAGTTGAGCTCCTTGAGTGTGAGATTGCAAACAGGAGTTGTCCTTAGTTGCCCACAGGCACTTTCTGGCAAACCTACATCTTTTGTGCCCCCCGCGTCCCCTCTCCCCTGCATCAGCCTTCATTAGAGGTGCATCCTTTTCATGTAGACATGCCACCATTTCACCCCCATGAAACTCTCCTAATTTAGCACAAAACTGATTTTTCAGGCAGCGGTCCAGGTGCGTCAGCTCCATGTGTTGTCTTTTGTCTCCTCCAGTGCCAACAAAGGCCACGGGGCCTGTCCCTCTTTTCATTGCCAGCTTTGAAATGCATCAGAAGTATCATGGTCCGTAGGGGCGTCGGGTGTAGTGAGTCGAGCTGAGGGTGGACTGGGCTTTGCAGAAGTAAGTCACAGTTTGGGGCAACAGGGCAGAGCTGAGTTACAAGCCACGGGGCCAGAAGCTAAATGCCAAGTTGGGGGTATAACCAGGACCAGGGTTCAGGAGGTAAGCCAAAATCATACTGGACTTCAGTCAGCGAGCTGGGGGAGCGGTTACTGGTATCGGAGGTCAGGAAGTGAGCTGAGGTCAGACTGGCGTCTGAAGGTACATGGTCAGAAATACTGGGGCAGGAATCGGGGAAGACACAGGCAGGAGCTAGCTCAAGGACTGATTCATAGATGCTAGGGTCAGACGGGATCTCAGCAGATCATTGAGTCCAACCCCCTGCCTAGGCAGGAAAGAGCGCTGGGGTTAGCGGACCCCAGCCAGATGCCTATCCATTCTTCTCTTGAACACCCCCAGGGTAGGGGAGAGCACCACCTCCCTTGGGAGCCCGTTCCAAATTTTGGCCACCTGTACTGTGAAGACATTTTCCCCAATGTCTAGCCTAAATCTGCTCTCTGTCAGTTGCCAGTGACTGATGCCAATGCATTGTATAGCAGGGCCCAGGTGCTGCAGGAGTTCCTTAAAAACAGTTCCAAAATCAATGTGGGGGTGGGGATACGTGGGGGGGTTGACCGGTGGCTGACCTAGTAACTGTGGTTGACCTAGTTGCACAGGCTGCAAAGCGGAAACCATGCAATAACACTTCTCAAATCCTAGTGCGTTGGCAGGGTGGTCTGCAAACAGAAATAACCCAGAATAACCATCTCCACCAGCTTTCCAGGGGCACACTCATGCAGTAAGAGTGCCTTGCTGAATGAATGTGGTGTAATTCAGTCTGCTTTGGAAGTGGTTTACACTAAATAAGGGCTGCCCATCTTTATGGCCAGGGGCTGCCATTGGTGATGCCATACAGCATGGGTCACATGCTGTGGGGATAGCCCCTTTCTCCCCCCTCTCCCCTCCAATGTGGTCTACAGTGGCCGCACATCCCACCCCCCAGGATGTGTAGGTGGCGTGCAGACCCATCCCTGCCACGTGGCAGTGGGAGAGGCAGCTGCTAGGGCTGCTTGAACAGCCCTGTGCTAAATCACAAAAAAGCTAAGTGTGTCCACCTTGGAAGATGGTGAGGAATACTAATTGCACTTCAGATCCACACCCTGGCTTGGTTTGTAACAGCTTCCCTGTGAAGACAAGCCCTTACTCTTTTTGAACTGGTTCTTAGTGACCTTTCTCAACTCCTAATGTGTGTTCTGCTTATCAATAGTAAGCTTTTTAAATTTTGCATTATTAAAAAGGCACAGTGCCAGAAAAAGAAATCCCACAGATGAGCATTACACGCCTGTAACACATACAGGAGTTGGGTTACTCTGTCTTTGGATGACTAGAAAGGAAATTCCTTTTTAGTTAAAATAATGCTGAAAACTCTCTGGAATTTATTTGTATCATCCTCAGTTTCTCTTTCTTCACTTCTTTGGAATTTGTAGTTTGTTAAAGTGCCGGTAAGGAAAAAAATTGTGACTCCAATGGAATTTGTGGCTCTGTTGAAATTCAATAGCTTTTCCAGACTAACTGGCTTTGACGCTCAGTGTTACTGGGCACTACATATAGAGATCATTCTGTATCTGGTTTTGAAAATTTGAGTGGGCTGAGAGAGGATCATCGCACTGTATCCTTGCCAGCTTCAAAGTTCTTTTTAAGTGTAAGTTAATTAATGTCCTCAACGTGCCTACAAAAGCAGGCAAATAGGATAACACTTTTTGTTCACATAGGGAAGAGCTGTTTTAGTTTGGATACCAACTCAGAGAAGTGGGCAGAATCAAAGTAGGCATATTGCTAAGAAGCCTGCTGCCTTCTCAGCCCGGTAGGCTATTGTTTCTTTTGTAGTAGGGTTACCATATTTCTAGTCTCAAAAAAGAGGACACCTGTCAGGGGGAGGAGAGAGGGGGAGAAGGGGAAGGGGGTATATGATATGTGGGGGCAGGGGGGTGGGCAGTGATATGTCCATGCCCTGCCCCTCACTCCTTTACCCACAGCACCCTGCACTCCCGACCTGAAGCAGCACCTTCCTCGGGCAAGCCCGTGGGAAGTGCCGGGAAAGCAGAGGCAGAGCAAAATCCCAGACATTTGCTGATATTTAAAAAAAACTGCTAGGACGCAGATGGGAGGACCCAAAAAGGGGACGTGTCCGGGAAAACCTGGATGTATGGTAATCCTATCTTGTAGGGACACGGGGCCTAGAGGTGAGTGACTGGCTAACCTGGCTTGAATTTGGTTTGGGGAGCACTCCACACCTCTGATAATCACGGACTTTCAAATCCTGTTAGAAAACCAGTGCTATCCACATGTTCATTGTCGCTCTGATACTGTTTACTTTCCCAGGATGTTATGGGGATGTGAAGGCTAGTTCTCTGAAGCACTCTGTTGATGAGGAGTGCCACTTAAATGTGTGGGTATTATAACATTTTGATTATTTATTATTCCTCTTTCTTTCACTAGTCCCTTTGCTACAACAGAAAATTACTTTTAGGATTGTATTGCACAGGTGACAGCAGAGAGCTGGAGCAAAGATTGTTTCTCTCCCCAACCTTCCTGTGATCGCTGCATGAAGAGTCGCTGACCTTCCCATCTCCCTCTAACCTGTCTTCTCTCCTATTACTGAGCCTTCTCATATTGACAGAGTCCTTTAATACAACCTGCTGTTACAGCTCTTGTTATCAGTGATTGCTTTATATCTTCCAATTTGTGTAAAGGATATCTGTATTTAGCACTCTGGTCCGGAGGAACCCCGTGTAATTTTTAGTGTCCAAATGAATAGAGGAGTCTCTCTTTTGTTCTAGTTAAATATAAGTTGTATTTTTCACTTTGGTCGTGTCTGTGTAGAAGACTGATCCCTTATAGAGTTAACTACATGGATGATGCTGGAGGGCAGTCAGCTGTGGTTTTGAAGACTTATTGGTCATACAGTGGTGCAGTCGTACTTCTGGTTAAGACCGTCTTTTGGCAGAGCAGCGTTCCAGACAGTGGCCGACATGAAAAGCAGCAGTCAGTTCAGTGGGCCTAGGCAGAATTATCGCTATATCCTATTACTCAGCATTCTCCGGCAGATGGTCATTCAGCTCAATTATTTGTGTGTTTTTTTTTTTTTGTTTTTTTTTCCCCTTCTTTATAGCAAGGCATGTGTTTCCGACAATTGATCTATCCCTAGAGAGCCAGAAAAATAAAACTTTTGAAAGCAGTGCTTGCTTTTCTTGTTTCTGTTAAAGTCAGATTATGGTGAAGGCATCTCTCTAATAAGTAGCTTTGTTTGCTCTGTAGGAGATGAGAGGCTCTGTGCAGAGTGGGTAATTTGGGTTTTACTGATGAAAGCTGTTGCCATTATTTCCAACCTCCTACATGATTTAATGTTCTCTTTAATCTTTTATGTTGGCATTGCTTTGCTTTGTTGTGTGGGCACAGCCATGTATATTCATAGAAAGAACCCAGATTCAGGAAACTAATTAAACGTGTGCTCTGTGTGTGTGTACATGTGCACATGCTTTTTTTTTAAGCCTACATGAGAAAAGGGTATGTGGTCATCTGCACACATTGCAATATCATGCTTATTTGTATGACTGATATAGCAACATGCAGACTTGAGTTTGATACCACTTGGTGCTGAGGCATAAAATCAATCATTTCTCATTTATACTGGATAGCTGGATCTCAATTTGACTTGGCCTGGCCTGCTTTTTATGGCCTTCAGAGAGAGGTTTTTGAATGCTTCTTGCTGTGATGGGGAATGAGAGGTATTCACCTCCAACCCAGGAACCCCAAATGGATAGATAATGTCTTCTGTGTCATACCTTGAGAAAAAGCAGAACATGGAGAGAGGTTTTTTTTTTTTTTTTTTTTTTTAGTTTGACTAGATAAATCAAACGATACATGCAATATCTGGGTTTTATTTTGTCTCTTGCTCTCCAGTTCCCTTTTGCTTCATAGCTGTGTGCAGTAGGTAACTGCAATAGTGCAAATGCTTCTGTGGTAGAGTCTTGCAAGACTCAGTGCAACTGTAAGAAGGCACAGAGTGCCAAACTGTATAGTGCCAGATTATTGGAGTATCATGGCTGTTTTCTGTACCACTCGTCCACCTACAATAGTATGTACTTTATTGGTGAGTGTGAAACTATACAAACCCCTTTAAACTTCCATATTTCAGCTGTACATCTGGGGCATGCCTGTTGAATTAGGTTGTTTGCATAATGCAATAGGGTTGGAAATAATCTTAAAATGAAGTGGGTTTGCAGCTGTGGGTTTGCATTGCTCTATTGAGAAATTAAAGTGGGGGGACAGAACATAGTTGAAAAGGTTGCTTGCTATTAACTCTTCTGTACTGTAGTAGATCACTTTGTCTTGAAAGATGCTTGACAGACCTGGTCATGTTTTAATGTGTACGTACATAGTTGGCTTTAGTTTTTATAGCCCCACGCAAAGAGCCATTATACACTGAATGGAGTTTGGCTTGCCTGCCTCTTGCCAGGAAGGGGTGTGAAAGCTGGCTTAACTTTTGGGTATTTCAAACCTTAAATTCAGGAGGTTGCAAGTGAAAGAGGAAGAGTGGGGGGGAAATAACCTGGTCATACCTTGTTCACTCTCCCTTTCAGCTTCTGTTCTTTGCCACCGAGAGATGCAGGATGCTGGGCAGGATACTGGTCTGGCCCAGTAAATGGCAATTCTTATGTGTAAACCTGAGTCACATAAGCCATCCGTTGCTGAGCAGATTAGTGCCTACTTTTAAGACTCTGGGCTTTAGCTTTGTAGTTCTTCAGTTGCTGATCTGTAAAATGGGGAAAATAGCATTGCTCCTCTTCACTAAGACTGTGAGATAAATGCATTAAAGATCATGAGGGTCTCAGTGCAGAAATAGGGGGGCTGCCCCTCTCGTTGTGGTACCTGATCCTATGTTAGACACAGGTAAGCATCATATTGCAGGATCTGAGCTAAGAGAGAGAACCATTAAAGGTAACATTTTGATGCCAGAATGAAATTGCTTTTATGCTGCTTGTACCCAGGCAGCGTATATCCCTGCAATGAAGCAGTCGGTTCCTACAGAGAAGGCACTGCGACCAATATAAAACAAGGCTTGCTAGCAAAGCCATCCTCAAAGCACATCCTGTCCATCCCACAATCACCAGCTCTGTTTACAAGTTGCTTTCTTTAAACCAGACTCTGAGGCTTTTGCTGCTGTTGGTAAATAGGCACTCTTGTCCTGCACTTGAGCGCGGCTGGCAAGACTAAACATCGCAGCGTGCCCTAGCCGAAGCAATGTGAACAGTGGTGAAGGACACCACACACCACCACCAACAGCGCGAAGTGTCCAGACGAAATGCCTGGTGGCTGAAATGCCATCCTGCATGTTCATGCCGTGTTCTGTAATCAGCTGTCATTTCAGGATTTCGGCACATTGGGCTTCACATGTGCAGACTGCAAATTTAAATAAACACAGCCTGTTTTATAAATATTTAGCTCCCACTGTTTGGGAACTGCTCAGCGCAGGAGACGCAATAAATTTAAAGTTCACAACTGTCGGAGCGAGCTATTGGAGGATATCTTTGGATCAGCTGGAGGAGCTGGGCTGATGCACGGGTTTTGAATAATTCTCCTGCAGTCAGGACTTCTGTGCTTGCTTGATATATGTTTTTAGAGACTTACTTGAACTTAAGTAGCACAGACCTCAGTGGGAGCTAGTGTCACGAATCATGCCCCGGCCACAGGACTCCCTAAGAAGAAGCCTTATTCAGTCTCCCTCTCTCCAAGGACACCCTAAAGCCAGCCCTGGCATGGCTTCTTGAGGGGCAGGCTACCAGTAGTCAGGACACTAGCTCTTGCCTGTCCCCGGCTTCCCCAGTGATCTGCGGCACGACCCTTTCTCCAGCTCTCTGTCCTCCCTGGAGCTTCCCTTTTCTGTCCCCCAACTTTTCTCAGTCTCACTCCTTGGGCACAGTCAACCATAGTTGCAATGATACTGTTACAAAACTATTGTAATTAAGGCAGGAACTAAACACTTCACTCAGTAAAACTAAACATCATGTCATGGGGAGACTATCAGAGAACAGTCTCTGTGGTCCACTGCCAGGTCCAGCCTGGGGGTGAAAAAGGCACATAGGTGTCCTGATCATGACATGAATAGCAACACTTCGCAGCAAAGCATGCTCACACTAAGCCTGCCCCAACATTTTCCACATCAGAACTGCAGGCCAGGACTCAGCCCCCCATGTAAGTACCTAGGACCCTCGGAGGGCTCGTATACTACCCCTGAAGCTCATGTGGCCAGGGTTTCATTGCTCTCGCTACCTGAACTTGTTAGCGAGAAGTTGGCTTGGATGCGCCTTGTGTTTCTGCAAGAGTTCTGCTAGCAGTGCGGCTGTTCCCGAGTTAGCCTCTTTGGGTGGCTAATGTGGGATAATAGTTGGTCGGTCCTTATCCCACAGGTTTACTGCCAGGCTGAAGACTACAAGGTGCTCAGGTACCACAGTATAAAGTGCCGTGGAGGTACCAAAGAAGAGTTGGATATGATGCTTTTCATAGGAGCAAGGATCTTTGCCACATGCTGTTTTGGGATCCTTGATGAAAAATGATCCTTGCTGAACCCCTGTATCTCTCCCTCTCTCCTTTCTAAAATCATTAAGTGAACGAATACCTGTCTTTTCCTGGCTACTGCCCATGAGGCTGCTTCGTCCTGGAGAATCCCTGCTAACTTGCCTCCCTTTAATCACTGTTGGCCCAGCCCTGAGTGTGCAGGGCTAGCTGCCTTGGAGGGCCTGACTAGAAACTAGGCGTTTCTCAGTGATGAAGTGTTTTTCTAATATTACTGAAGAGAAGAAACCCATTCAGAGAAGGCCTCTCCGGGGAGGACCAGACTGACGCATCAGGGTGGATTGCTTTTCCAGCAGCAGGGACTGCTTTCCCTGTCTCTCAGAGCAAGGCGAGAAGCTGGTTACACCAACTTTAGCTAACTGTACCATGTAGTGAATAGCTAGTGGGGCAAATTCCTTGTTTGACCCCCTTGGCTATCATCCTGTGGTCTGAGACATGTGATTTGATTAGTCTTATCTTAAGCTGCATAACTTAAGGAAAAAAAAAAAAGGCAGGATCACAGTTCGTGGCTAGAGAAGAAGAGGCCTTGCAACCAAATATTTTGCATGCTTTTCTCAGGCTTTTTCCTCCTCCTCCTGACTGCTTACATCATTTTGCTCGAGGCTGTCACAACCTGTAGCGTTCTGGGCTGCCTGACAGCTGCACGATGTTCTGGGAATGGGCCCAGCAAACTGCTGCTTCGCCGCTTCCCGCGCAGCGTGTCCTCGCCTTCCCCCGACGCGAGGGGAAGATTAATGGGGGGCCACAGCAAAGCAAGGGGGGGTGGAGGGACTCCTAAGATAAACGAGAAATTCCTTGGGTGCCAACTCATGGAAACCGCTTTCTGAGCCTGCGAGAGAGCGGTCCTGTTTGGTTTGGACGCGGCCGCAGACTTGAGGTTTTCTCCCTGTAAATGCTTTCTTTGACTGCCATGCCGAATTTAAAAGGAGGATTTTAATTGATTTGAAATCTTACATTTCTGTAGCGCTTTCCAGCCAAGGGGATCTTGCAATATTTTGCTTTGTAAATCGCTACGAAAACTTCTAACATGGAAAACAGCCCATTTTTGCTGCATAACTTTCTTTGATAGAAGGCATCCTCTCCCTCTCCACCCTAAATATTGGTGATTACATGGGGTAAATTGGGTGGAGAATAGTTGTCCCTCGTAGTATTTGGCTGCAGCAGGGGGAAAAAAATCAAATTCCTTGATACAAATTAATAAATACATGCATATGTGTATATACATATATACACATGCACTATTACGTGTGTGTGTGTGTGTGGTAGTATGTGTTGAGTGTAAAACTGTGCGTGTAACAGATGCATACTTTTGAGCTCTTGGGAGTTTTACTTGTCTGTCTGTGCTGGAGCAGGCATGCCCCACCTTGGGTTCACATTCAATGAGGTGCTTTATGCTGGAGGAAAGCTGCTTACTGAATGATCGACTGCCAGCTCCTGCATATCCCGGAAGTGGGAGATAGGGCTGAAATCTCAGCTGTCTGTCTCTGCAAAAACTCGAGTCAGGATTGAATTGCTATCTAAAGGGAACGTCAGTTTTGCGACACAGACTCAATGAAGTCTTTGTTGTATTTTTTAATTATTATTATTTGTATTCTGATTTTTGTTCCAGATCTAGTTCTTGCTCCTTGAAACAATCCCTAGACAACTGTGAAGAATAAAATATTTTAATTTAGGTTTGAGGCAGCTGTCCAAGGGATATACTAGGATACACTTGGCCTTTGAGAAGATGGACTTTAGTCTCCAGTGTTGTTAGTCCCTCTGGCTCCTGGAAGTTTTCCTTCCAAATGGTTACTTTAAACCTCAGAGGAGATGCCTGCATTTTTGAAGGCCATGATTAATACATTTTTACGCCTCGTTGCATAATGGCATAAATAAACGAGACCAGCATATTGGTATATTATAAGAGACTTTTTCAAATAAATGCTTTCAAATAATGTTGTAGAACTGTGAACTGTACACAGGTCCTTATGTATTATGTATGTTTAAATTTTAAATCCGAACAATGAAATTTTTTTATTATTAAAAAACCTTGTGTTTTGTAAGAGTGTTAAGTGAGTTGAGCACTGGGATAATGTCTTTTTTTTTCCCCCCATCTCAGCTCAGTGAAAGTTAAATTAAGGTGCTGAATTGCAATGTAATAAGTTACCAAAATGAGGGACAGCATGTTGTATGAGCTCTTGGTCTCATGTACTTTAAGCTGAAGGCGCTGTCTGGGTCAGCAATCTGCTCCCACTTTCTTATGAACTCCAACCTTAGTTAAAGAGTTCATTTATGTGGGGGAGTATAACTATGGTCTGTGTGTGACTTAAATGAGAGATCTATAGATTAGCACAGTTAATGATTAGAGGTGGGCCTGAAGCTAAACTGTTCAGAACATCTCTGAGTTTTTAGAAGAATTTGGTTGCGTGGCTGAAATTTCCAGCTCTCCAAGTAAGGGGACACTTGGGCTTGTGCTGTCTCCATCAGGTTTGACATCAAGTGTCATTAAACAGCTCTCTCGCTTCCTACTGATAAGAGTGTCCTGTTAGCACAGATGGACCTCAAAGGGTTTTCAGCATCCAGTCAGAACATGTGGTTTCTCACTAGTAAGTCCACAGGAACCAGAATCACCAAATGGTCAGTCGAGACAGATTTATTATGTGCTGGTATTAGAAATTCTCTCTTTGTCTTTTCCCTCCTCCCTCGTGCATGAGAAAGCCCTGGAGGTGGTGTGCATCTTGTGCACTGGCTTGCATCATGCATTCCCGCGTTAGGAGGCTGAGAGGTATGCAGAGATTATCTACACGGCCCTGCCCTGCCCTTGCCTATCCATCCCAGGAATGCTAGTTGAGGCAGATTTGTCCTTTTGCTGCTTCACTAAGCAATGCTAGCCTGATGCACATGGCAGGGCTGCTCCCGGATGGGTGGGATGTTCTCAGACCGATTTGCTTGCCTGGAAAAGGGTGCTGGTGCTTGCCAAATAAGTGTTTCTGACCTTGTTGCTGTGGCTTTATTATCTTTTTTTTGTGCTTTCCTCCCTCCTTCGCACCTGCCAACCCCTCTGCTCTCACGTGCCTGCCTTCCTGCTGCTCATTTCGAAGGCCGGCATTGCTTTGTCTTAGGAATCCAAGGTTTGTTGCTCTTGAAATAAAATGGGTTTAACTATGCCATTGAAGTGCTGTGCATCGTGTCTATCAGCCTGAGCTGGAGCTGCTGCAGTGACAGAGCGGTGTCTGTAGGCTCCTTGAAAATGCCCTTTCTGAACGAGGGCCCCAGGGAAAGGTGGCAGAGAATTTTTGGATGCATCTCGGAGATACTTTGCTATTCCCCGGGTGCGTTTGTTCACTGGAAGCCCATGCGCAGTAATTGCACTCGGAGGATGCAGTATGGTGATAAACCTATTCCTGTCTTTTGGGCAACTGTCACAGATGTGCTTTCTGAGGGTTATAGATAACAACATTACCCTGGCAAATGCACTTGCCTGAAAACTGAGCTACTTCTTGGTATACCTTGCTTGCATTAAAAAATCAGAAACAGTCCTAGAGCAATAGCACTTCATTTTTTTTTCTCTCTGGATCTCCAGCCCATGTATTTGTCTCCCTATGTGATGTTTATACAGCAGCCCTTGATTGTAAGTCAAATCTAGTGCAAGCATTTGTGCACAAGCATGCGTCCTGATGCACTGCTTTCCACACTAATTTTGTGTCTGATTTGGTGGTAGGTGTAAAAATGACAATGGCCTGTGACCACCACCTTTCTTCAGAACGCCATCTCATCCAAATGTCCAGCCCCCCTAGCAGACCTCAGTGCCAGCAGCCTGGGCGTTTTCTAATTAAAAATAGATCACAGACAATGCCGTTTCTTGAGGCCTGTGATTTATCACTTAATAACAAGTGATTATTCGTTTCCTCTGGAAAAAATTTTGAAGTGTTATTCTGTTTTCTCCCCATACTTCCTCTATTTTATTTTAATTTCCTTCAAATTCCTCTGGTATCTTTTGGAACCACGACTCCATAAAATACAATGTTTTTAAAAAACAGAGACCGTGTTTGGGTTTTAAAATTTAAAGGCTCTTATTTGTTAGACTATTGTGAATACTTTGGGACTTTGGATTTTATTTATAAGCTCCTAGGGCATGGGTCCAACAGTGTGAAACATCAACGAGAGAGTATTCCCTTGCTTAAATGTTGCGCACCATTGACTTCCAGTGTCATGAACTGATTGGTGAAAATGAATGGGAGTTGATAAGATTGAGGAAATATATGGTCATTTTCATTAGCATTAGTCTGAATTTTTTTTTTTTTAATGGCTATGTCCAGGTTTTTGTAAGAAACCAAGGCTTAAGAAAGCTGTAAACAACTGCAAAATGCATTTGCGTAGAAAAAGATCTAGTCTTGAGCATAAGAACAAGGTCTGAATTTTTCAGCCCTTCTTTGCATCCCTGTTAGCAGCCATGTAGGGTGTTATGAATCTACGTTGCCCTTTGCGCTGTACACAGTCTGCATGAGAATCCATAGGGACACGCGGGTCCTCTGGCTCCTCTTCACTTGAGTGCGATTTGTGGGTGCCTGCTGCTAATGGAAATCGGACCACTTAGGAGCAAACCAAGTGTTGCAAAAAAGATCCATGGAGAGTTATTAGGGTTCTCGGCTTCGTCTTGTTCCTTCCCTCTAACCATGCCAGTCTTCCTTGGCTGAGTACCATCAGTTGTTGCTTCTTTTTTTCCCCCCTTTCTTTTTCTCACTGAACATTTCTAAGAGTTGTTGTGTTTCCAGATCTCTCATCTCAATGATGACCGAGTCTGCTGACGCCTTCCAAAGAAGCAGGTTTTTCTCCTTGGGCCAGCTGAGGAAGGATGCCAAGATGCATCCATAAGAGGCAACAGATCTTTATCTTTGTGAACTTGGTCTTCCAGAGACAAATCAAATGAAAAAAATAGTTCGCACGTGGGTGTGTGCTGCTCACCCTGTACACGCCTCCATTTTATTCAGACGACAGGAAGCCGAAGCAGTTTCCATCCATTCACCTGCTAATCTTTTCCCCCGCTCCCAGAAGAAGTCAGGTTGTTGGCCCTGAAGACGGACCCCTTCTGTTTGCTATTTATTTACAGTAGGGCCAGCAAGAGTACAAATTTATCTTTATCACCTCACTGTGTCCTTTCCAATTCACTGAGTAATCATTAAAGAGTTAGCAAAAGTAGCAGATCTCAAAGATAACTTGTGGAAAATTGGGGTTGGGGCAAAGGACTGGAGTAGGACAAACAAGGATCTGCCGTTAAGGAAGGGGGTAGGGAGTGGAAAGAAGACAACAGGACATGGGGAATGTATGCTAGTTAGCTTAACCTCGATACTGCAGAAGATACTGGAACAAATTAATAAACGATCGGTTTATAAGCACTTGCAGATAAGGTGATAATATACAGCAGAAGCTCAGTAAGAATAAATCACTTCAAACCAATATAATTTCCTTTGAAACGGTACTGCCCTGGAGGAGATCAGGGCTCGACTGTAAGACTGTTTCTTAAAACTGACTCATGTCGACATGCCCAGATCAGAGAAGTGTGGCCTAGATCAGCGGTTCCCAAACTCTGACAGATTGCACACCATCAATTTAAAACGATACAATCTTAAGTACCACCAGCAATTTTTTTGTGAAATAAAGTAATTATAGCAAGCCTTTTAACATGTACCACTGACAGGTTGTCTGCGTACCACTGATTGGGAACCACCGGTCTAGATGAACTCATAAAATAGATGCCCAACTGCTTGCAAAATGGCTTTCAGTGTAGTTACCAGTGGTTTTCTGTCACACGGGGAGGGCTTTTGAAGAGGGATCTCATAAGGACCTGCCCTGGGTCCAGTTTCATTTAATATTTTCATGAAGAAGTTTGATGGAACAGTGAGTACACTTGTAAACAATTTTGGATGACACTAAGATGGGTGAATCACAAACATTTTGGAGGACAAGATTAGGTTGGGAAAATGGTCCAGAATCAACGAGATGAAATTTGGTAAAGATGAATGCAAAGTCCTGCACTAAAAAAGAAGATAAATGGGAAGGTAGGGAGCAGCACAGCATAAAAGGATCTGGTGGCTATAGTTGACCTCAGACTGAATTACCAGTGTGATACTTTTGCAAACAATGGCAAATCTCAAGAGTTGTCTTTAAGGCACAGAAGTAATTATTCCTCACCTGGCACTGGTGGAAGCCTCCATTTGGAGTACACAGGTTAGTTTTGGGCAGTGAACTTTAGGAAGGATGGAGCATGGGCTTAGGTACACTTGATCCTGCCTTGGAAAAAGAGGTAGATTGCCCAGAGCAGTGGTTCTCAACCTTTTTCCTACTGAGACCTATTTGCAAAGATCCATGGCCTGTCCCAGTGCACCCCGGCCCTGCCAGCGCCCGACCCCCAGTCCCCTACCCACCTGGGCCGTGCTGGTATCCCTCACTCCCGACCCACAGCCCTTTGCTCCCCCTAAGCCCTGCTGGAGGGTCCCCCAGGTGCCCCCTTCCCACTCAGGCTGGAGGACAGTGGCTCTGATGGCCCTGGGTCTGGCTCCTGTGGGCAGTAGTGCAGTGAGTCCAGCCGTGCCATGGGCTGCAAGGAGGAGGAGAAGCCTGTGGCACCCGCCTGCCCTGGGCTGGTGCTGCCTTGCCAGGCAGCCTGGTCACAGCCCCTTCCACCCCCTGAGCAGTGTCTCCTGGCCATCCTGCCCCTGCAAGCATGGGTACCAGCCCTGGTGTTACCAGCCCAGCCATGCAACTCTCCCCTGCCCCCTTCCCCCACTGGAAGGGGCAGGCACCTTCACACTGCTCCTCTGGGCTGCCGCGGCTTATGGCCCTTTGAAATATTCTTGCAACCCACGGGTTGAGGAACCCTGGCCTAGAGCATTGCCTGCCTTTTAGGTAGGCGTGAAACAAATCAGCCTTGCACCCTTCCCAAGTTCCACTCCATCCTCTTCCTCTGCCTGATCTTCTGCTCTGCTTACTGCTTCCTTCCCTGTGTTTCCTGTCCAATTTGCTGATTTATTTTCTCTGCCCCGTCTGCTCCCTGCCCTATCTGCCAATATGCTGCCTGGCCCCTTCCTGATCTCCTGTTGTACGCAAAGGCTGCCCTGTGCCACTTGTGACACCCATGACACAGGTTGGCCACTCCTGGTCTGGAGGGTCATGTGAGGTCCCTTCCAGCCAGGCATCTTTGCTATTTCTTTCCAAATTCTGGTATCCCCTGACTGCTGCCCTCTTCTGCAAGGCTTAGGCTGAATCTCCAAATCCTCTGGGACTCTCGGCAGCTATTTGGAGCACAGATTTCCAGCGTGCTACACTGTGCTTGCCGTTCTGGGATTTAAGTGGTTCAGTTGACCGCACGTTGGACATGTCTTGCTGTGTTGCAAGCAGACCATTTCCTCCTGTCTCTCTGAACCTTGAATGTTTACTCTAGTAACCTCCTTCCGACAGTAATAGTATTTATTCTAGGGCTAACTCTTTGTTGTGGCCAGCGAAAATCCTCCTTGGCCGTGAAAGCTGCAATGATTCAAGCTGATACTTAGCATTTAATGAAAAGCATGAGGTGTAAGTGCAGAGTTTACTCTGCCCTTTGGCAGCTTCTAACTGGAGCCCTGAGGGGAAAGCAAGGCGTTAGCCCAGGAAGAAAGGGTGTGCTAGCATTGCTTGGTGAGAATATAAAAAGAGCACACCAAAGCTATCGCAGTGTGCGCTGGCTTTGAAAGCTGTAGGAGAGCATAAAAGGATCTCGACAGGGGGATCATACACATCAAGACCTATTGGATAGGCCTGACCTTTTCCAGGACAGAATTTTTTCCTATGATAGGTTCAAGTCTTGTTATCATTTAACCTTTCCAGTGGAAAAAGCAGATGTGGTCCCTGCCTAAGGATCTTACAGGTGAAATTTTGGTAGATATTAATACCTCCACTCCCTCCTGCCAAAAAAAAAGATGCTTGCCTGTGCTGACAAAGAAGTCCCCCGTTGTAGCGTGAGTGGTAGTGGAGTTCTTGTTCAGTCCGTACGTAATAGTGAGAGGTCCGAGTGCAACAGGGAGAGGACAGAGCTTGCAGCTGAGATGGCTGGAGGTGGCAGGTAGCAAGCAAGGCAGTATTGCAGCACACAAGAGCTTTACATAGGCGGGCCTGGCAAAGAAGGAAGAAGATTTTGTCCAGCAGAACTAGAAAGGGAGCATTCAGAGGGCTACTGGCATTTCCAGATTCATACAAAATGTTGAGAGAAATTGTTGCTCAAATTTTTTTTGGCTGGAAAGGCCAGGTGAGCTGGTTGCTGGCTGCTCATGGAGGTGTCCGAGTGGCGTTGGGTGCTGGAAGTGGAGTCCTAAAGAACTTGACTGAGGGCGCATCTCCAGGTGTATCGAGGACCCAGCTATGCGAGTACTGAGGTAGATGAAGTTACAGGAAACTTCCTATGGGCACGGAAGAGACCCACAGTTGGCAAAGGCAAGAGGATGGATGGAGCAATGCCGGATAACTGTATTTCTTAAGGTGCTCCACTTAAACAATTTGGGTCATGGTTTTCAACAGTGCTTATTGAATTTCCATGGGCTTTCCACTCCCCAGAGGTGCTTTCAACCTCCCCACTATGAGAGAAGACTCAACATTTGTCACCTCTCTTGAATCCAACGATTTCTGACAGTAAATAGGCAGGTAAAACACTGCGCCTGCTCAGCTGTGGCCAGGCCTGACTCCAGACTCCCACATTTTGAAAACACCACGGTGGCCATTTATCTCGGTACATCTCATCATCCGATGCATCTGTGCAGAGGTGGACGGCACCTCCCTCACTACCCTGCTGTTGTGTCTCCTTTTAAAAGTGTGTAACAGTACAGCCTGGTTCACATTTGGCCCCTCGCCACTTCAGATATACTTGTCGAAAGGCTCTCATTTCTGATCAGCTGCTTCTAATTTTATGTTGTATACCTTCCACAATGCACCTGTCGCTTCAAAACTGAATTACAGCCATGGAAATGAGTTCTACCATTAAAGCATACATTGAAAACCAAGGATTTTCAGCACAGATAATACCGTTCTTGACTAAGTAATTGAAAAGCTCCAAATGCGTGTGAAATAAGTGAGGGGGCAAACAGTGGCTGACTGCATAGGCTGAAGAGACCGGTGTTTAGCCTTGAAATGTGCATCTTATTTACAACCTGGGCTGCTGGTGTAGGAACTCTTTATCCCATCTCACTCAGATGCACAAAAGATGTCGGCACCACCAGTGCCCTGCATTCCCAAGGGGTGTTTGCATGCAGCACTGTGCCCCTAACCTTAAGGCACAGACCTCCTTAGCCCCATGAACCTTCAGCAGTAGGGTTAAATAAGGTTACCACATTGTGCCTGTTGACATTGCAGTCCCCTGTGGCAAAGGAAACTTCTTGCTCAGAGATGCAGTGATAAAATCTGGTAATCCCAACGTGCCTGCTGCTTTTGACCCCATGAGGAGCCTGGCAGATCCTAAAGCCGTGCTGCTGCTGCCAATCCAAGTGCCCCCTCTGCAGTCTCCTGGCCCCGTTTCTTGCTGCAGTTTAGTGTGAGGTTTGCTTTCAGCCTTAAGGAATTTGAGGAATCCCTCTGGATGGGGGAGGTTGTCTTCCCTCTTGGCAAACCTACCTGCTGAGTCGGTTGGTTATTTTAGGGAATCAAAATGGCTGTAACTGCCATGGGGCTTTGTCCACAAATGGCTCTTTTTCCCTTGCTCTTGCAGGCGTCTGCTTTATGGTTGACTTTGCTAGCAGTGGATTTTTCCTTTATGTGTTGGTTTCTGTCTTTGGGTTATACTGTTCTGTGGATCCCCACCCTTTAAATCGTTTCTAAAGCAGCTCTCTGCAGAGTCGGATACAGTCTCGTGGTTCTTTCTCTCTGTGGCCTTATTCTACAGCTCCTAGAAGCCAATGGAAGGGGTCCCGGGGGGCCTAGTACTGGTCTGGATCAGCTCCTCTGTGTTTCATTTAGAGTCTCTCCTCTCCTACACGTGACACCCATTACTCTTGCAGGGAAGTCCTACAACAGCCTGATAACACTATGCAATGGCTCTATACCTTTACAGAGGCTGAAGAACCACTGCTGCCTCCTGTGAGGGGCTGGCTTGCAAGGAGTGTGCCAAGGGTTGGCTTATAACAGTTATTTCCCTCTTCTGTGCTGCCGAGAAGAGAATCCCTTAGCATATTGCTGCCAGCCATCCTTCGAGTCGGACAGCAAATGTGGAAATCCTGGATGCCAGCACTGGGAAATAACTTTTGTGACCAGAATGATACTTGGGTGAAGCACTACACATATCTGTCACCTGTTGATCCTGATTCTGGAGCCAAATGGCTCCTTTGCATCTATGGAAACTTCAGAGGTAAGGCTTATTGTCATGGGCCTAAATCAACAGAAAGTGGAGGCTCCCCTAGACTGCTTTGCACTGAGAATTAAGTCTTTATTAAACAACTAGTAAGAAGTATCTCTGTCTGCTTGCAATCAGTATTTCTCAATGCAGCCAAGCAGCAGTTGTGAGGCAGCTTGCATGCCACAAGTTACAAACCAGATAGTGGATATCATTGTTAGTGTAAGAAAGGGTTTGTGCCTTCACATGAGTAGAGGAAGAGATCTTGTGACAGCAGATAAACTGGCACCTCTCTCATGTGATGACCAGTCACTGTCTCAGCTGAAAAAAAGTTCACCACCCAAACACCCTAACTGCGACGGCAGGTAACTTTTCACAGTGTTACCCTTCTCAGCAGTGGCACTCAGCAGCATTAGTAGTGGTACCTAGTAGTAATTACATTAATAGTAATGGGTCGTACTTGGGAGCCATTGCACTCAGCATTTCTGTCTCATAGAAAGTGATGATTTTTGAACAGCGTCCAAGTTATTCCCAAGCATCAGAGGATTTTCTAGGCATTATTGAGGGGAAAAAGAAACCTTTTGAAAACTGGAAAACCTAATAGGGGGTGGGGGGGGAGTAACTGATATATGTACCCAGCCCCAGGCATGAGTGAAGGAATTGAGGGGTTATAAAATGTTTCTGCACTTAAAAACAAGTGGGAGGTCAGCATGCAAAGGGAGTGGAGGAGGGACAAAAAATCCGTGAGATGTGCAGAGAGCTTGGCTGATAGGACCAACACTGCCTGTGACCTCTGAGTTATAGTAAGGCAGGTAAGGATTTGGCCATAGTGATACTGTCTTTCTATAACTGAAAAAGATAAATCCTTCATATTGCACTGTTTGACCTCAGTTAACCAAAAAAAAAAAAAGTTCTGCATCTAAACCACAGCATTTGGGAGTGTGTGGAAGGAATTCCTTCTGAGAGAAGAAACAACTGTCTACTATCTGCAGAATGCGTGATACTCGCCTTCAACCCTGACCTCATCCGTTTGTACCGTCTCCTCCAAAACATCACGGAGAGAAGCTTCTCTCACGTGGCAAATAGGTGCACTCAGGCTTCGTGCTCGGGCCCTGGGCTTGAACCCTGGCAGTGCTGTAGGATGGCGGCGACCTGGGAGAGCATTGCAGATTGTGACCTAGCGAGAGTTGTCAGAGCATCCGACTGCTTTACGATGGCCGTGGCATCTGTTTCTTTCTTGGCAGTTGCAGAGTTTACCTAGGCCGAGTGCGTGATCTGTTGCAAGTGACATCTTGCCTCAAGTCCTGTTACAAATCCACATTTCTGTGGCAGTTTCCCCGGTGCCAACCATGACTTGTTTTGCCTCTGCTTACTTTTGAAGAGATAAGTGCCAGGCACACAGAGGATTTTCTCAGCCTTCCAGGATTGGATCCCTGGCTCTTGGCCTCCTGGTACCTGATGAGGTGGCTTCTGGCAGTATCAGCTCCTTGGCTTCGTTTCACTAAAAAAATAAAAAATAAAATGTAGTCCTGGGAAGGAAAGAAAGCAAGACGCGGGATCCTTGCTCTGGGCTCCTTGTCGTTTTTGGGTGAACGATCTGGTATATCATCATTAGTCTGGGAATTTTTCCCAGAGTTATTTGACAGAGTCCTGGCCCAAAGCCTGCGGAGGTTGTAACCTACAGAAGAGGTCTAGTGCAGGGGACTGGCAGTCTTTCGGGGCTCTTGTCATTGCAGAGCCCCTATTAGGAGCCATGCGTAACACGGTCTCTGTCTATGCATCTGTAAAATGGGTATGATTAAGGTGGGGGATGCTAATTGGAGCTCTGTGCTCAACTGTGAGCATGTGGTGGGGAGAGGAATGAGAAAATTGACTTTTCCAAAGGGTACGCTAGTATCGATGGATGCTCCTTACTTTAGGATTCATTCAATTGTCCCTCGAGAGTTTCCTCATCCGGGAAATTTAGGCCATTGCTGTTCAGTCCCCACTGGGACACCTCCACGGTGGGGAAGTTTAGCTAGTCGGTGGGCTTGTTTTAACCCGCAGCTAGTTATTTCTGTTCTGTGACCTGGGTGCAGCGAGGCAGGTGGTTGCAGTGTTGTTGTGCAGAGCATCATAGTTGGGAGTACAATCTGTACATAAGGAAGAGCAGCCAGGATACAGTTAGATCGAAGGAAACAGCTACCAGGAAGGAGAGGACCAGAAGACTTTTCCATGCGGCTTTTTGTTCTTGCTCAGTGCAGAAGAGGAGGAATGCCCCCCAGGGGATACCTGCCTGTAATCGCACCCTGCAGAGCAGAGCAGCAGGTGAGGCAGAGGCAGGTGGGTGGGCATGTTGATTTGCAAATGCTGCTGCCTGGCATCTGCTCACCAGAACCCCTGACGCAGGTGCGGAGGAGTAATAGGATGGCACCCAAAATCAAAAGGGCTTGACAGATGGCTGCGCTGACAGGGCTTATAGGTTGTCACTTTGTTTTCCCACCTCCTTATCTATTTCCTGAGAGAAATTGTGCTGCCGGTGTGGTGTTTGCCTTGGACGGAGCAACAACACAGAAAGCAGCAAGGAACCTTTGCCAGTAAACATCGAACAAGCGTACGTCAGTTCTTGTTCTCTGCCCCGATTGCCCAATAACAGGGAAGACCGTCTTGCTTTTGTTTGTCAGAAAGCACTCCCATATGCCGCCCCCCCCCCTTCCCCCGCCTTCTCCAAACCCTTTCCCACTTGACTCCCATCGGCTGTGGTGCTTGGAGCTACAGGTAAGCCTTTTGGCTCTGTCTGCCCAGACCTCGCACCACCCCTTCCCAGAGAATCGTTGCCCGCTTGCCTCCTGCTCTCTTTATTCTCAGTTGCCTTAATCAGCGTTGGCTAGCATCCCAGAACAGCCTCTGAACACACACCGAACTGGAAGGCTAAAATAACACTCTTAAATTGTTAAATAAATAGCGGCCAGTCTCTGTTAAATGGGAAATGCAAGTGAATTTGTTGTACACCCCCCCCAGGTACAAGTTTTCTGGCTTTCCTTTTTTACTTGTGCATGAAGCATTTGTTACAATTGGTCATTTCTGTGTCACAGTCCCTAGTGGGACCAGGAAGGCTGTGGACTTCTAGAGTTACTAAACACTTACAGTAAAAATGTAGTCATCCTGAATCTCTTCCAAAGGAAAGGGGTGTGTGTGTGTGTGTGTGTGTGTGTGTGTGTGTGTGTGTGTGTTCCCTCCCAACACCGAGATGCTGCTGCGTCACCCTTACCACGCCGTTAGGAAAGCAGAAATCTCGCTGCGTAACTCTTTCCATGCTAATAAAAACGCTTGTCTCTTATGCAGCCCTCCCCAGGCGAGTCTCTGCAAAGGAGAGTGAGTGCGTTATCCATGTTTAACAGCTGGGGAGGTGAAAGTACAGACAAATGGAAGTGCTTGTCCACAGCTGCACAGCAGGTTAGTGTCCGAGCCAACTCTACAGTGCGGCATTCTCGCTTGCCGGCCCGGTGAACTACACTGCCTTCCTGAATCCATTTCTGGCTTTCTGCATTGCAAGCCACTAGACCCAAGGCAAGCTAGAGCAGCCGTGCTGCTGGTGGATCACATGCATCATTGTCATCGTTGCAGGGTCGAATTGAGTGGGGAGCACTCGCAAAGTGACATTTGCTGGGCGCAAGTCTCTGTTATCTCCTCAGCATGAACAGGATGAGCAGGGTGCTCAACTTCACAGCACCTCCTGCCAGATCCCTGCCGACTGCTGTGCAGACAGGATACATTCCTCCCTGGCATGTTTTCAGACCCCAAAAAAACAAAATAACAGTTATGGTAATTGGGAGAGAACAGAGATCCCAGTGGTGACCGATGAATGGGCATTTGGAAAGCGTCCTCTTAAAATTGCTACCGACAAGAACGTCACTGACTAGTGCGGCCTGTTTGAGATACCCATGCTACTGTGTGTTGCCATTAGACCTACTTCTTCTCAGGTTTAAAACCAAGGCAAGACACCCCGTTTGTCAGCGCTGTATCTCAGACCCTTGTGGGGAAAATACCTGGTATTCCTTAGCTTGGTGCTGAGGTTTCCTTCTGGCTACAAGGTGCAGAGGCACTACCTGGGCTGACCCCAACTTCCTCTTTGTTGAACAGATGCTCAGGGAGAGGGTTGCTTCTGGGACAGGAGGAAGTGGGAATGCCTGGGGAGAGCAGAGCTCCCTTTGTAGTCTTGGATGGCCAGACAGATTGATTCCCATGGTGGAGATAGATAACTACCTTGCGTATGTTAATTTTACCTTTTGATTTGTGTCCAAGCTCAACACACCTTTCTGCATTTTGCTGCTCCTCGGTCGTCATCTGTCTGGTTCAAGAATGGATCTTCTTTTTCCAATGTCTGTCAGCATCTGTACTATATGCCCCTGTCTTTGCCCTTGGAGCAGAATGCATCTCCCTAAGGTAGTTCCAGTGAAATCCAGAGCCTTGTTTTACTGGAAGAGAGAAGTTGCCCTTGGGTTTGTGATGAGAATTGACTCATGTACATCAAGCCTAAAATACCTGATATTATTTGATAGGAATTGAGGGACATTGCCATTGCCATACTGGGTAGGAATAGGGGTCCTTTTACACCAGTGTTTTTGTCTGGGATGACACAAAAAAACCTTTTAGTGTCAAAGAAATCAAGGCATAGTTTTCGCCACCCAGGGAGGCAGCTGTAGCTGTGCCGTGAAAATAGGGCTCCATGGCTGGCCTTACTTTTTGACTCCACTGTAAATCAGAAGAGAAGAGCAGTATTTGACTTCCTTGTAGGCCGTTCTGTGTTGACTATATGTAATGATGCAGTTTCTCGTTTGCCTTCGAAAAATCCTTTGGATGCTGAGAAATAAACCCTTGGTCCACGAGGTGTGTGTGTTGGGTTTCATCGGCCGACTTGGAAAAGGAGAGGGGGGCAGTGGACTGAGGCTCCTATAGGTAGTTTTTCCAATGCACCTGAGCAGATTAAACCTTCAGTTGTGGCCTGAGCGCAGACAGCGGTGAGATACAAAAATGACAGATACGGGAACTGATTTTTTTGGTGGGGAGGTGGGGATTTGTTTGAGGAGATAAGGTAAGGAGCCTCAACCCAAATGGCTCGCCCTCAGACCTGCAAACCAAGTGAGCTGCCCCTGCTGCTGCTTGATTAAAGTATTGATTCCTTCTGTTTGAAGAGGTCAGATCTGTCCATGTGAATTTGATTCTGGGCAATAGGATGTGCCTTTCATAGTCTGAGGCCCTGACTCAGCAGCATATGCCTGCCTGACTTCAAGCATGTGAGCAAGTCAGTCCCATGGACATCCCTGATAGACAAAGAGTGCTTTAAAATCCTAGTCTTTGATAGCTGGACTTCCTAACTGTTTGTGTTTGCTATATTTCCAACTAAATGGAAACTAAACTATTGCAATTCTTAAAACCTTTTTCGTTCAGGTTTACAGTTAGTGTTTCAGGTCTGCTATATCTGTATCAGAGCAGGCAGGCAAAACAATTAAATAGGTTCAGCCCATGCGTGCTCTCAATGGGGAGCGTAAGGCCTCCCGTCCACCCCCCTCACATGCACTTAAAGTGGTTCATTGTTGCATCTGTTCACAGCCTGAGGATGTTCATATGCTTAGAATTACACATGTGCTTCAATGACCCACTGTAATGGGTTCTTGAGCACGCATGCAAAATAAAAGCGCTCTGATCCGACAGTAATCAACATGGTGAAAAAACCTAGATTTGTAGCAAAAGGCACTGAATGAGCACAACCAGAGATGGGCGGTCTTTTCCTAGAGCAGGTGCAGCAACGATGGTTTGGTCTCTGGTGACAGTATGTTTTAAATTGAAGCTGGCAGGGATAACCTACAGAGATGGCGCAGCGGGGATGAACGATGGATGGACAGGGGGAGGGTCAAGCTTTCAGTCCATTTGATACTCCTTTTCTTTGATTATTATTCCTTTGGCCTTGATGACTGTTAGTCTTGCATGGATCATGGATGGGGTAAAAGATTTTAATCTCCATTTGTGAAGCCTGTGAATGGTCTTAATGTCCCCTCTGAGCCAGGATTTATAGAGCACAAAATCCCATAAACACGGCACCTAGTTCCCTCCCAGTTCAGCAGACAGATGTGCAAACTACTTTTTTACCATAGTTAAGAACATGAATAAAAGGTTGAATCAACTGAACACTTGCAAGTCCATCAGTTGGCAAGTCGAGTGGGTCTTAGGTAGCTTCTCCGAGGCACCGAGGGCTTGTCTAGCTGTGTGCTGAGCTGGGCAAGCCAAGCGCCTCTTATGAGACATCTCGCCCTCTGGAACTGATTTACATCAGCTGCCACGTGGTTTACTACAGAGGAGGTTTATTTATTTAAACTTGTATCAGCGAAAGGTCTCTCGGATTAGATTGTTTGCTACTGGCATTGGCCTGATAGTGAACACGAGAGAGGAACTGGCTTGTTAATGGGTTTGTGGTTGCTCATTACTTTCACAGGTAACATGATCAAACCTCTCAAGTTTGGTCGCAGAAAACCGGGAAGTTAAAGCCGTGAAGAACCCATGTTCCTTAGTGAAATGATATGGCAGCTTCGATTCCGTTCTTTGAAAGTACTGAGTTTTCCATGGGAATACCCAGGCCGATGCTAGCTGGGCTATCAGGTGGTTGCAGACAGAGCACTGGAGCCTTGCTGGTATTGTGGTGGCT
Organism: Alligator sinensis; assembly: GCF_000455745.1. Classification (NCBI taxonomy): domain Eukaryota; kingdom Metazoa; phylum Chordata; order Crocodylia; family Alligatoridae; genus Alligator; species Alligator sinensis. Next base: position 1,878,669 of record NW_005842115.1, on the reverse strand, counting down.
TTGACTTCATTTGTCTGATACGTGATACATCTCTGGTGCAAGGATACTCGCATGCTTGTTCAGGAGGTAATATTGCTACTGCTAGCTTTCTCCTTACCCGTGCTTCTCTGTTCATTCTTTCAGAATTTGTTAGAGAAAAGCCTGAACTTTAAAAAGGACATTAAAGGCGGTAGTTGGTAGATCTGTGCAAAAAAACCCTGATTTGGGTTTGATTAGGTTTGGGGGGTTTTGGGAAACCAAAGGCAGGAGGTTGAGTTCTCACTCTGCAAAGGTTCTGGGTTCACTTGTGACCTTTTGGAACTTGACAGAGTTATTGCACGACTCGGGAGTTTCACTTGCCGCTTTCCTTACCAGCTACAATTGCTCTTACTCAGCAGGCCCGGATGTTAGCTTTCCAAAATGCAAGCCTGGTGACCATTGTCACCCCATTTTTTGCCAGTTGTGTTGGCATAACTCCTTTGATTTCAGTGAAGTGATGCTATCAGCAAGTCCAGCCCACTGACCTCTGAGCAGCCCATGCTACATCCCTGGCCTTTAGGTGCTAGCTGGCTGCTCCACATATTCTTGCTTTTATCAGGACCCAGCTGCTTCCCATGGATTTGGGTGGCTCTGGCTTATCCTGCTTGGCTGCCAGCAGTGGAGTGTCCCTGGCTTTATCGGGTCTTTGCTGCTGCAGAAGCTGCTGGACCTAAAAAGGCTTTTGTGGGGGTTCAGTCCTGGGGAAACCAGTTGACTTCTCATAAGGACTCTGCAGACCCACTTGTTTTGAAAGGGTGCAGGGGACATGTAAGGAGACTGTGGAGCAAAAGCACAAAACTTTGTGAAAGCCGTTGAGTGCCTCCGCCTGCCTGCCTGTTGTAAATTGGCAGGGCTGTGCTGTTTGGCAGTGTTCTCCAGGGAACGATGAGTGGTTTTGTTGTAAGATGTGGGGTTTGTTTGTACTGCATTGCATTGTTGATACTACGATTTCTTGAAGGGAATGGAAATACATGTCATCAGTCCCTTGAGTCGGTGACAGTTACGTAGACTATCATATGTTTGCATATATTAGCGTAAGCATTAGAGATGAAAACGTCCAATCCGTATTCCCTTCGGGCCAATCTGAGATTGGCCCAGGGAGCGGATGTACTAGCAACTAGTTTTAAATGTGTCAGAAAATGGGCCTTGTCCCTTTTATCTCTTGAGAGACCATTAATAGATCTTGTTTTCAGAAAGTATTTTATACATCCAGAATATTTTAATTCTGGGCAGCTCCCTTCAGCCAGATGCCTGGAGACTTTTATCATGCCTCCTCTTAGTCACAGCTCAGCTGAGTTATACATATTTGGTTCTTTTTCATCTTTTCTTATAAGCGTACATCTCCAGCTCTTTAATCCTCCTCATTGATGTCGGAGCATTTTGATACCCGCTTTTGCTGAAAGAAAGCCTGGCTCTCTGGCGTGCCCGTGAAATGCTTTGTGAGAGCAGTACTAGTTCAGCTGCTTGTGCGCTGTTAAGGGCCGCACTCTTCGTTTCCTCAAAAGCTTGTTCTATCTAATACGTGGTCCTGTGTGCCAGGGAAGATTTCTGGCTCATGCTCGTATGTCATCAGACTTGTCATCTTGCTTGGATAATTATGGCTTTATCTATGGAACTCGCGCCCCCCCCCGCAGAAATCACATGCCTGGATTTTTTCAGAGGTGCTGAAGTTTTGGAAGTCCCATTGAAGACGAATAGAATAAAGGGGGCAGGTGCTCGGCATGTTTTAAAGGAGGCCCAGAAAGGCTGCATCGTGCCTCTCGGTCCTCCACGTCGGCCTTCAGCATGAGCTGCCGGATGCAGGCTTTGTTTTAATCCTGGAGGTTGAGAGGATCTCTTCGTCATCTCTCCATTTTCAGGGGTCTGTCCCCCGTTCATTGCAATGTAGTATTAACTAGTGTTTTCAATCCAGTTGTCCTGCCACATTTTATCATTGCTCTTTGCCGACTAGTCCACTCGAGCCTGCATTAAAAATTGTCACGTGCAGTTTCTCCAGTTAGTCGGCATGATCTGGATGAGCTAAGCAGCCTTTAGCCAAAGACCAGCATCTTATTGATGTATTTTTTTTAATTCAAGTTGCCTGAGGTCGAAAGTCTTTGATTTTCTATTTAGGTGTAAGCGGCCTGATTTTTTTTTTTTCAGAATAACCATTGATTTCAGTGGGAGCTACAGCTGCTCAGCATCTCTGAAGGTCCTGGGTAGATCCTTAGAGTTAGACTGGGCTTGAAAATATTGGCATGGATGGTATTTTAAGGGCTGATATGATGGATCTGGGTTTTTTTTTGGGGGGGGGGGGTTGTTTTGTTTTTTTTTAACTTGGTGCCCAAGAACGCAGACCATTCATCCTGGTTCAGTTGTAGAAGGCATCTGAGGATTTAAGGTGGACTAGCTCCTTTGAATTGCTTGCTTGAGAGGGGAGGAAAAAGGCGGCAGGACTGAGCGGAGGAGGACTTCCAGCCCCCACTTTACAGTCTCTCATTATCTTGAAGTCCCTGGCACTGAGGAGCATGCTGTGAAGCTGTCAGTTGGTTTGATGGCACCTTACTTTGATACTAATGAAGGTCCCATTACAGGAGCCTGTTTCAAACTGATGCTGCCAAAAAAGCTGTGATTTCCTGCAGCACAGAAAGGATGACATGGCCTCCTCACCTGAGTTGTGCAAAGAGTTAGCAGGGGAGAAAGGGGGAAGAGACTGAAAGGGAGGGAGAGAAGAGGGTGAGAAAGTAGACTAGCTGTCTGCCAGTATGTGAGTCTGTACCAGTAGCAAAAATGGGGATCGGGATGTTCCCTATGTAGCCACCTTGTGTTGTTACATGGTAAGAAAAAAGCCACGTGACCCACTGCCACCAGGAATTGTTTTGACACAGGGATTTGTGCAGCATCATGACAATAATGGCACTGGTATTAGAGAGTTGGGGGGAGGGAGAGCCCTCACCTTGCAAGTGCCCCGTTAGCAGAAGTCTCAGTGCTGTCTTTGGCATTTCTGTGCGAGAAGGATGGATGGAGTTGGACCATAAAAAGGGAGAGGAGAGCCTGAAATGGAGGAATTAGAGCAGGGGTCGGCAACCTTTGAGCAGCTGCAGGCAAAATGTAATGGAGCTCTACCTAGGATGGCTTGCTGCCTCTGACCCGGCCCCTGCTGTCATGTCCTGCTGCTTGCCACCCTGTGCCATGCGTTCCTCCGCAAACAAATGCTGCCAGCCCACTTCTCATGTTCACTGGTGGTGCACTTCTTCAGTCATTGAATGTCACCAAATCACTGCTGCTATCCTGGCTCTGTGAGCTGGATCTGACCTGCAGGCTTTAGGTTGCCAATCCCCAAATCAGAGTGAGAGAGGGGGCTTGGAAACCTGGCTGATGAAGAGTATGTAAAGCCAAGAAATTTTGAGACCTTCATTGCACTGGACTGGAATCCAAATGTTTCTATTCCAGCCAAGTAGGGATTTGCTGTTTTAACTGGGAAGATGGGGTTTTAGACTTTCCATGTAGTATCTGCCTCTCAGGGAAAGCTCTGACTTTTCATCAAACTGAAAACTTTATGGGTTTTCAGGGACTTTTATGAAAGTTTGAAAATAGAAATTTTCCATGATGCAGGAAGCTCTCATTTCCAGCTAGCTTTACTATGTGCCTTTGTTTCTTTCCGTACTTGGCTGCTCAGGAAGAAGAGGAGGCCTGATGAACCACCGTTTGGCAATTTAATTCCAAATCAAATAGAAAAAAGAGAATAATAACTGCTGTGCAACTGCAGTGTGGGTGTAACCTGGAAAGCTGCTAATTTGTAATTAGACTGGGTGCTCCTTCCCTCCCCTTTTATTCATAATGGGTCAGATTAATAAAGTCCTTCTTTTAATAGCCACCCATGTCCACTGTGCTGCATTGAGAACAGCAGTGCTGCTTTCAGCTGTCAGCCTCCCTGCTCCTTTCCATGTCCCTGCCATCTCCCACTCAGGTTATTCTCATCATGTTGTACATTGTCATATGTATTCTCTTCTCTTCAGGGTTAAGACCTGATAGGTTTGAAGGATGGCTGCTCTCCCCTCCTTCTCCTTGGCCCCTGCGCTGTGTACACTGCTTGCATCAGGGGGAGTTGGTTCAGGATGCCACATGCAATGCAACCCGCACCCTGGACCTTGTGCTGTGTATAGTGCCAGGTCCAGCCTGCATGGGGCCAACACAGTCGGTGCACAGCCTGTGTTGGCCCCAAGAGCCACATGCACAGTGAGCCCCCAAGGCACAGTGTGTTGCCCGTGGCACGCAGGGCTGGGCCACCAATGCACGCTGCCCATGGCACAGGTACACTGCGTCGCCCAGTCAGACTGGGAGCCAGTACACAGGGCTGCTCGGTGGGATGCCATGAGACTGGATGGATTTAACAGACCTGCAGATAACAATGGGGCCTTAAATGTATTCATCTTGTGTTTTTAAGCCAATCTCATGAGTTTCGGTTTCTTTGAGCGGGTACTTCATAATTTTTCAACTCTTAGGGGTTAGTAATGCTGGAGTAGCTGATAATTACCGAAACTTGTGACCTTTGAGGGCTGCTTGTCAGGGAGGTCAGCTTGCTAGAAAACAAGGCATATTGCCCAAAGACACCAAAAGCACCTTAACTTGTCACAGACAAAGCAGGAGGATGAGGGCTGTCTGTGTCTCCTTGCTGCAAGGGTTGTTAAAATGCTCTTGAACGATCTACAGATAAGAGAGCAATGCACAGAGACGCCATGTGTTTGGTTTGCTTTGCTTTTCTTTGTTGGAGGAGTAGAAGTCAGTGCTTGAGTTCACTGCCAGGAAAAGCCTTTGTCCTCACTGTGCTACTAGTGGGAAGTTGTGGGTGGTGATCTTTTATTTATTGTAATTTTTTAAAATTTTCCCCAGACTCTTTAAAGTGCACCAGAATATCATGATAGGCCACTGTGCTGCAGATATTGGTTTGCGCACACAGTGCCGCTGCCATCACATACGTACCTACCAAGATGCTTCCTAGTTAAGAAAAATGGATCCGTGAGGAAAGTGCAGCGGTGCGGAAAGTGTACTCGAGTCTGCAGGAAACAGTGCCATCCATTTACATTCTGAGGTTGGGTGGTGGGTCCTCCTTTTCCCATCTTTGCAATGAAATCTAATTCAGCTGGGGGATTTCCACCAACTAACTTTTTGGTTGCCCCAAGCTGCCTCTGGCTAACTGTTCACAAATGACACAACCTGGGGGCTGGAGAAACCATTTGATCTGACTACTTCATCTGACACCTTTGTTTTGAAGAGTTCTGGAAATGAAGACGTTTCTGTGGTGTGGGTAGGACTTTACCAACAGCTCTCTCTCAACCCTTCAGGAACAATGTCACATTTCTGTGAAAAGGGAGGAAGGAAGGAAATTCAACCCCACAGGGTTCGTCTTAGGAAATGGGTGCCAGGCTTGGGCCCTGATATCTGGGATATAAGCCCTCTCTGCCTGCATAGAGCTCTTCTATAGAAACTCCAACTTTCTGATTTGAATACTGACTTTCAGGTGTTTTCCCTTTAACTACATATGTCACGGAGCATTTAAGTGACAGCACATCAGAAATGAGGAATGCAGAGCCAGGAGGTGCAGTTTAGTGGTCTACAGAGGTAAGGTTCCTTTTGTGAAACAGCCAGAGCCCCGCACCTCTGGACCTTATTAATTGGCTTCTCCAACAGATGGCTTGCTACCAAGGGGCACCTTGGAGGTGATTCCCACAACTTCTCACCCCAGCGCTGTTCCTCTCCACTCCCATCCTTCTTGTCTTCCTGCAAGAGACACAAGTTTACACTAGCAAACTTCACTCGTGCAAGAGCCCTCTCTTCTTTGTGTGCTGGTGCAGTGTCTAGTGCAGACACGATCCAGGACCAGAGTTTCTCGGCCCTGCTGTGATATGAATACATAGCAACAAGAAAGCCCCTGTACCTATTCTCTCTCTCTCTGTCTGTCTCAATCCCTCCCTTTGCTATTCCTAGTAGAAATGAGTAATACTAGGAGTGTTTATGCAGGAACTGAAATAGAACCATTGTGGTTGAGATTTGCTTCTACAGAAACCTGCAGTTTGGACCTATGCTTCCTGGAAGTGAATAGCATCATTGAGCTTCGAACAGAAATGGGTACTTGTCGGGCAAGTACTACATTTAGTGGCAGATGAGTGAATGGAGCTGTAAAGGGCTAGAGTCCTTTGTGAAGGGTGTGTGTGTGTGTGTGTGTGTGTGTGTGTGTTGTTTGTTTATTTTAAATTGAGGATTAAGGGACATGCTTCAAACCAGACCCGGCCCATCTAAGCCCTGCCCTTGTCACAGTTTCTTAGCTGCTGTGGTCAGGATGCACCATGCAAAGGTCCTCACTAGAGCTGTTTCTGGCAGTGGTCTGAGAGCAGTTCTGGTTGCGATTGTTGCCTCTGCAGCAGAAGAATTGCTCTATTATTTCTCCACGGACAAAAAATGAGTGAAAGCAAAGAGCTGGCACTTTGAGGGGTGCCTTCAGTCTAATGAGGGAGGTGTTGAGTCTTACAAGGCTGGGAACCACAACTTTAGTTGCAAGCTTCAGTTTGTACATGACTGCTTGGCTTTTTTGACATTAGTGATCAGCGCAGCATCCTCACCACAGGAACAATTCTCTTCCTTTTACATCTAGAGAACCAAGGCACAGAGAGGCCATGTGACTTGCTTACATTGACACTACTGCTGAGGTGTGATGATCAAACACTGATGCATGTTTCTGTGTAGTCCCTGCCAGCCCAGCATGCTTTTTAAGATAATGCTCATTCACAAGAAGAGCTGGATTCCTTTGCCATCTCTCTCTTCTTGTTTCCTCTCTTTGGGCCTTGTAGATGTTGCTGTGTCCTAGAAGGAGAGGGAATTGGACCAGGGGCTTAGGAGTCTTGACTCCTGACTTCTTGTTGAAGTTCTGTCACTAAATCTCTGAATTTGGGGAAGTCCTATATCCCTGGCATGCATCTGTTTTCTGGTGTGTAGGATGAGCCCAGTACATTAGGAATATTGGAAGTCTCAATTAAACATTCATCAGGTTCTCTAGGATTGCAGTGAAAACATGCATTTGATATTTCCAAATTTATTTGGGATTTGCAACTGCAGCACTAAATCGGGAGGACCAAGAGTCTTGCTGAGGTCTCCCTTCTCTCTCCAACTGATGTTTTACTTCCTTGGGCTGCCGTCTAACAATGGATTTCTGGCACAGTCGCAGAATCCCCATGACAGTTCACCAGCCTAGGTACAAGATTGACTTGGGCACCCCTTCCATGTTAATTATGATGACAGTAAAATGAATTGATTGCTCTGTGTATGTGGCTTGGTGGAATTTTGCAAAGCACAATGACAATACTTGAAAGTTGGAAGGGAGCCATGGATTGGGGTAGGTTATTAGATTTTCCATCTGTTTTTTCCAACAGCTGAGAGCAGGTGTCCTGTCAAAGAAGAGTCCCCTTAAAGGCAGAGAATATGAATGCAAATTTTACCTGCGAGACAAAAGGAACCATCTGACTGTTCCTCTCTGCCACTTAATGAGTTTACCTATCCCCTAGTATAATTTGCATAATGTAAGCCAATCTCTGAAATGCCCAAGAAAAGGCTTTTGTGTCTAACACCAAAACCAACTCATCTGAACCAGGTTACTTCAGGCAGAGGCAAAAAAGGATCAAACTCAAGTAGGCAGGAGCAGCTAAGTGATACATAATAAGGCATTCATTAAACAAATCAAAAGGGGCTGGACTAAAATTTGGGTCTTGTATTGTCTGGGTTCTCGATGGAGGCTGGATGCTCAGATCCTCCAGGTTGGGCAGTAGAGGCAAAGCAGTGTGGTTGAGGGATCTGCTGCTTGGCAAATAAGCTGATGTCTGGTAAGGTCATTGTCAAGGAGATCTTCTATGCATATGGGTTTTTTTTGGTACTAATAGGATTAAGTTGATGCAAACCTTTAACACAGGACTAGCTTCCACTGGTTTAAAACAATTTATATCAGGACAAGGTAAATCGGTGTGCTTAAACCAGTGTATAGTGTGGGCTGCGCCAGTTTAGAGTGCTTAGTGTGAACTAGGCCTGTGCGAAATTTTGCCGGCAGTTTCGTTTCGAGGCTGTTTCAAAGCTCTCCGTTTCATTTCAATTTTGCTGTTTTGAGCTCGAAACGGGTCGAAACAGCTTCGAAACGAAACGAGGCAAGTTGAAAAGTTTCGAAATTTTCAAAAGCTTTCGAGTTTTGAA
>NW_005842115.1:1866556-1870427 GCF_000455745.1 Alligator sinensis | reverse complement strand
GTTGGGCGTGCCTGCAGGAAAAGAGAAACTAAGGTAAGGAGAGGGGGTGGGGAAGGAGTGCTCTCATTATTGACTATGTAGCTGGCCAGTGACTGTCATCCTTCCCTGAGATCTCTTCTAATCCCAGTGCTCTGGGGGAGGGATGGAAAGACAATGCAGCGTAGAAGGCAGCATTGTTTGAACTGCCCTGCTGTCAGTTGAGTGAGGGTACACCTTAACACACACACAGTGTCACCCACCCATGTCACGAATTTTGCCCGTCAGCAGCCAGAGGTGCAGGTGCAGGGCCCCAGGACCCAGACTTCCCCCGCGCCTATCTTCTGGATAGCTGGCAGGCTTCCTGGCTGGCGCAGGGGGCAGCATGGCTGACCCTGCTGCACCTTAACACACACATAGTCTCACCCACGTCACAAGTTTTGCTTGTCCGTAGCTTGAGGGGCAGTTCCCCCCCAACCCCTGCACCTATATCCTTGAAACTTGGCAGGCTTTGTTGCCTTAGCAGGGGCTGGCATGCCTGCAGTTTTGACCCTGCTGTGGCTTAACTCATACACGTGACATGAGTTTTTTGCTTTCAAGACTTTGAGGTGCAGGTTCCCTGAAACCCCTGTACCTGTCTTCTTGAAACTTGGCAGACTTCATGCCCTCAGAAGGGGCTACCAGTCCTGCAGGTTTAATCCTAATCAGGCCAGAAATGACAAAGTTATAGGCTGTTTCGAGCTTCCCCATTATAGCCTGTGGGCGAAACGTCGAAACAGCGAAACTGTTTTGACGAAACAAAATGGAACAGCAGTTTCGAATCGAAACAAAATTTGAAACGCTGTTCTGTCGAAACGCAAGTTGAAACAGAACGGTGCCATTTCACAGAGCCCTAGTGCAAACCTTACATGTAGAGCAGACCCTGGTCTGCATTAGGCTGGTAGGCAGCTCTCTGCACCTGGCGGGAAGACAGCGGAGAAATTCAAAAAGGAGGTACAATTAGAGTGTTTGCAGATACCTCCCCAACTGGAGTGGGACAGGGCAACCAAAATGTTGTCATGTGAAATGGAATGGGGGACAAAAAGAGACTAGTGTTTGCTGATGCTTCCATGGTTGTGATGCTCTTGAAACAGAGGCGAATGAAAGTGTACTGGGGCCCTGGGCAAGCATGGGGTTGGAAGCCCCCTCCCACCATGGGAGCTGGGCTGCAAGGGCGGGGGAGGGGCCCCTTCCCCTCCTAGTGCTGGCAGGGGAGGCTGGGTGGACCCCGCTGGGCTGGTGGGCACATGCCTGTCTCTTCTCCGTGCTCCCCACCCCAGCTATGGCCACACATGCACACACAGGCGTGCAGAGATAGGCGCGCACACTCTACTTTCACTCTGCACATGAGTAGACACACACACACAGACAGATGCGTGTGTATACACACAGACAGATGGACACACAGATGGACAGACGCGCGCGCGCGCGCACACACACGCACACACACGCACACTTTCCCCCCACAGGTCCTCTCCCCTCCCCCACTCTCGATCCCACAGAGGCAATGCGGTGGGGTGGGACTGGGAGGGATTGCTGCAGGGAGGCTAAGATTTACTTTCAGGGGCTATAGCCCCCAAGGCCCTCCCAGCAACACCACCTGCAAAGATGTGGTGCAGCGCAGCACTCCTGGCCTGGCCCAACCCAGCCCCGACCGCTTCCGCTCCCCCTTCCCGCCAGGTGAAGCCTGGCTTGGCCCCCTCCCACCCAGGCACAATGCCACCTGGCCCTGCCCCCAGCCCCATTGGTGGAGGGGCCCCAGGTAAGCAAATGCAAAAGCAACGGGGAGACAAAAACCGGCACTGAATTTAAAACTGCAGCTTTCACTTCCCTGGTGATGACGGATCTCGGAGCGCTGAACTGGTAGAGGCCCCTGGGCTCGTGCCTAGCTGGCCTGTCCATTAATCTGCCTATGTCTTGAAAGCATGCCACCCATCAGCTGTGTGCTTAACGAAGATATTTTTTAACTGTGGCTTTGACAGGCACGTATCCCTTGTAGAATGCTTATTCATCTGACACTTGGACCATAAATAGTTGTACTTGCTCTTCCTGCTGTTTTATCACTATGTACCTTGTGATTACCCTAACCCTCCACTCCAGCTCATTGAGAGTTTTGTTAGGGTTGTGTAAGGATTGAAGTGGTTGAACATTTCTGGGGTGATTGCTATATATCAGTAATTCTCAATCAGGGTGCTGTGAGATTCTTTTTAGTGTGCTATGGGGTGCCACACAATGTTAGCATTGTTAGGTGTGCAGACATGATTCACAAGATAAATTCAGAGATTTCAAACAGGAATCCAGTGTTTAAAAAGTGATTTTCAACCTTTGCGTGTGGATCCCTGGGGGTCTGCAGACTAAGGAGTCCGCGAAAGATGACTCTGATCAATCAAAAGTATGTGGATATCCTAACTTACAATTCAAAGCGGTCTTCATCTCCATTAAAAAAAAATTAGGGGTCTGTAAATGAAAACGTTTGAAAACCGCTGGTTTAAAACATTCGGAGCTGTTGTGATCTTTCTAAGTTCTTCACAACAAAGGAGTTTCTCCATTATTTTTCTTTGATGAAAAAGTGAGTGAAAACTAAGAGCTGGCATTTTCCAAGAGACACCATGAGTAAAAAGGTTGGGAACGTCTGCTGTAGATTAACTGTCTTTTCACTGAGTGGGTTTGTTTTTTTAAAAATGTGTTCCTTTGTTTTTCCCTTCAGCTGTTTTGCAGACCAGACTTTTTCCTTTCCCACTTCATGTGCAAGGGTTGATGATAAAAGTCTTTGTTATACCTCTCACTTTAGGGATGCTTACATTTCTTAAGTAAGGCTGTCCTTTTGTGTGCACATAGAGACATGTGCACGTGTATGTTTAAAAATACACACTATTGTCATTAGAGGAGCACCAATAGAGATTTTTTTGGCTGATACTGATAGATGATTTTTAATGAGCCATATCAGCTGATTCCAATCCAATTGCCGATATGCAGCCCAGCAGCGTGGAAAGCAGCGTCCGGCTGGTAAGTCTATTGTGGGGTGAGGGGCAGGGAGAAGGAAGGGGCATGGTGGGGAGGGACAGATCGAGATCCCCGTGGTCAGGCAGGGAATGGGGCTGGGGCAAGTGCTGCACAGCCGGGGTGGGGCACAGGACGGAGCTGCGAGTGGCTCGTGCGAGGGGCAGATTCCACTGCTATGCGCATCTCAGGAGGGTGGTGGGGGGGAGGTGTGCCCCCAGATCTCTGCGCAGCGAGGGCAGGCCCCCAGCCTACAGCGGCAGCCCGCCCTTGCCCCACGCACAGATCCAGAGGCACGTGCCCCCATGCCCTCTTGGGTGTGTAGCAGCATGATCCGCCCCATGTTGCCTGCATGAGCTGCTCATGGCTCCATCCTGTGCCCTGCCCTGCTCTGCAACACCTGCCCCACCCCACTCCCTCCCTGACTGTAGGAGTCTCAGTCTGCCCACCCCTTCCCCCACAACAGGCTTACCAGCCGGACGCTACTCTCTGCGCTGCCAGGATGCACTCCTGGCCGCTTGCTTGCTGTGCTGGGGCTGTGCGCATTCATGGGGCGTTTATCGGCGACATTATCTGCCACATCAGCCAAAAAAAGGCTAATTGCCAGTAATGTCAATTTTCCATATATTGGTGCTGATACGATATGGGACCGATGTATCGGTGCACCTCTAATTGTCGTGCATGTACTTTACATAAATGAATGCAAAGTCGGGAACTCATGCATATAGATCTCTCATAAGCCAGCCAGTTATAGATATTTAAGCCAGAAGGAATCATTTGCATAAAACAGGACATGGAATTTCATTCAGAAGTGGGTGGGAGCTGGGGGTAGGTGTGTTTACCCCCCCCCCCCCAC
>NW_005842115.1:1864987-1865647 GCF_000455745.1 Alligator sinensis | reverse complement strand
TAGGCGCATCTCAGGAGGGTGGTGGGGGGGAGGTGTGCCCCCAGATCTCTGCGCAGCGAGGGCAGGCCCCCAGCCTACAGCGGCAGCCCGCCCTTGCCCCACGCACAGATCCAGAGGCACGTGCCCCCATGCCCTCTTGGGTGTGTAGCAGCATGATCCGCCCCATGTTGCCTGCATGAGCTGCTCATGGCTCCATCCTGTGCCCTGCCCTGCTCTGCAACACCTGCCCCACCCCACTCCCTCCCTGACTGTAGGAGTCTCAGTCTGCCCACCCCTTCCCCCACAACAGGCTTACCAGCCGGACGCTACTCTCTGCGCTGCCAGGATGCACTCCTGGCCGCTTGCTTGCTGTGCTGGGGCTGTGCGCATTCATGGGGCGTTTATCGGCGACATTATCTGCCACATCAGCCAAAAAAAGGCTAATTGCCAGTAATGTCAATTTTCCATATATTGGTGCTGATACGATATGGGACCGATGTATCGGTGCACCTCTAATTGTCGTGCATGTACTTTACATAAATGAATGCAAAGTCGGGAACTCATGCATATAGATCTCTCATAAGCCAGCCAGTTATAGATATTTAAGCCAGAAGGAATCATTTGCATAAAACAGGACATGGAATTTCATTCAGAAGTGGGTGGGAGCTGGGGGTAGGTGTG
>NW_005842115.1:1855055-1864956 GCF_000455745.1 Alligator sinensis | reverse complement strand
GGCGGGGGGGGGGTGTGTTTCCCCCCCCCCCCCCACCCAAAGAGTTTCAGACAGGGTTGCTAGGCTTTATATCCCACCAAAAGAAACCCTAAACCAAAAGGAAATAAATGCAGCAGCCCACTCTCAGTACATTCATTTAGAACAACCAATAACCTGCCAGTTTTTTTTAATTATATGTTCACAACTGGTTTGTGTGATTTTGATTTATTCATTTATTTATGTTGTGCATTGCATTGTATATATGTCCACATGGATGCTCGCATTGAAGTATGTATGGTTGATTGTGATGTGTGGCCATAGGATCTATTTTTCAGTTATATGATTGGGGTGATCAAGGGAATTTAGTTAGCAGGAATTAAGAAGGAGAGAATTGAAGTGTGTGTGTGTGTGTGTGTGTGTGTGTGTGCATGTTTGCACACACAAATGTGCAGTGTTTATGGTGAGATTTAGGGTGGGTGCTCTGCTATGTAAGGGTACCTTGACCTCTGCTGTGGGCTGAATAAAGCATATGAGGCCATGTTATCCAGGTCCATGGACCCTGAAAATTTGGCGGCAGGGAAGAAAGAGGTGGTGGTGACAATTGCCCCCAGAGGCATGGCAATTAATGCTGCTACTGCTCCCTTGCTGACAGATTTCCGGACCCATGGGCCAGACGACATGGCCCTTCATGCTGGCACTTGGGGTCAAACCACGGCTAAATCTGATGTGTGGGGTCAGGCTGGTATGCAGGGCTGCTTTGCGACTGGACCTGGCACGCTGGATCACACATGCAGATAGATTCCACACACTGACCCCATGCTGGATCCGGCCCATGGACCAACCCCTTCCTGTGGACCAGCCCTTACGCTACTAATGCAGTCCACGGGGTCAGAAAGTTGAGACACCATCACCTGGGGTTTTGGGGCCTTTCCATAGCCAACCAAGTCTGTACTTTGCATTACTTTTGTGTGTGTTGGAAACCAACAGGGGACTGAAATGCAGGGGAAGAAGACAGAGGGATTAGATGGTAAAACTGGGCGTGATCTATTGACATATGAGTAGTTTGGAAGTAACGTTACTTAACTGTGACCCGGTGTAATAACTGCCTGTTCTATTGCAATCTGCAATCAGATCAGTATCAACTGAGGAAAGCCTGAAGAAAGTGGCATGCTCGTTTGAAGCCAAGGATGTGAGTCCACATGAAGAGGTTAGCAGAAGAGTATCTAATATCAAAGCCTTTAAGGCACAATGTGCCTTTATGGAAGGGAGGGTAAAATATTATAGATGGATAAGTGGGAAAGTACATGAAGCAGAAACAATGCCAAGTGGCCTTGCCTTTTCTCTGTTGTTTAAGCAGGTCTGCGTTACCACCTGCACTTGTCAGCCCTGTTCCCAAAGATAATAGGGACTTCTCTCCTCTTCTACTGCCTAACAGAAAATAGGTGCAGGTTCAGCTGTGGGGGAAGGAGCGACTCCAGAGGCTGGGCTGTTCTTCCAAACAAGCGCAAAGGAGTTGCTGAACCTCTTTGAGCTAGTTTGAGCTCTTTAACCTGCCTATATAAGGGGACCAGTCTCGATTTTTACAGATCCCTTCCGGTCCATTGACTCTATGACTATGAACTGCAGTGAAATAGAAGTCCTTTCTGCTGACCATGGCAGGGAGTTTTGAGGGTGCTATAGAATTATATCACGGCTATCAGCAGGCTTTTACCAAGGCAACTTCTATCATTTAGGGCTGACTTTCAATGGGACGCAGACTCTAAAGTCACCCAAGTACTTCTGAAATCTTAGCCTTTTGTTATTTTGTGCCTCAGTTCCCCACCTATAGAATCTGAATAATAGCACTGCCTTACTGCAGAGTGCTGTTGTGAGGATTAAACCATTAAGGCTAGGGACAGAAATTGCATACAAACTGGTTTAAGCGATCAGAAACTGGTTTAAACCTGTAACAGGACAGAAGCTCAGTGCACATAAACCAGTTACAAAATGGCTGAAACTGGTTTAAGATAAACATGGATGAATGTAGGGTTAGACTTAACTGATTTGGGTCAAATCCGTTTATGGAACTTCTGTCCCAGACTCCTTCCTGGTTCTAGTTAAATCAGAGTCCCCCAGCATCCCAGCATACTTTTCAGCCCTGGGCTGGGCTGTGCTGTCTGCTCCAGAGAGCAGTGCAGGGAAGAGGGATCGCCACCTCCCCAACCCCCCCCAGCAAACCCCAGCTGGGGTGTGGGGCCAGGGAGGGGAGATAAACACCCCTTCTCCTGCTCAAAGTTACCACTAGCTGCTACTGTGGACTACAAATCCCAGAGGTACCTGGAAGCAGGAAGAGGCAATGATGAGCAACCCTGCAGAGTCCTGCTGCTGTAATTCTGGTCTGCAAATCCCAGAGACTTTGGGGGCAGCAGGAAGAGGAAGTGAGCACAGCCAGAGAGCCGTGCTCTAACACCCCCCTGGCTTCTGGCCTGGGCCACTGCAGGCATGTGGCTGCATTACCTGAATCAGAGGTAAATGTGTGTTTACTTCCGTTTCAGTTTAATCTCTGCAGTTTAGACTAACCTGCAAAGGGTGATCGATTCAGCCTCGGGCTTTTTTGACCATCAGTACCTAGCCTAAAGGTTTCAGGTGCTCGGATACTGTAGTCCTCAGAGCCATGTATGGGCAGTATAGGTGTTGCTGATCCTTGCTGTGGCTGGCAGTTCAGAAGATTGGAGCCTTCCAGGGGTAAGTGAATATGTGTGGATCACTTTGGGTGAGTTTCTGGAGATAGGCTTGGAAACCATGTTTCCTGCCATACTCCACCTCAAACCTTTTGATTTAAGATGCTCTTTTCACAGAGCTTCAAACAGCTTGGATTGAAAGCAAAATCCCCAGGAGTGATTAGGACAATTTCACTTGAGGGCTTTGTTGTGGTTTCTCATAGGGGCTAGAATAATCAAGGTTAGCACCTCACTTTAAGCAGCCGGTTAAGCTCCTCTGGGGCAGAAGAGCATTGAGTTACATTGCATGTGTAATTCATCCATTGTGCTGGCAACTAAATAATCCAGGAGAAAGGGAGAAAAATGGATGGGAAAGTTATGAAAACTTTTTGTTGTAACCTGAGCTGAGGATGCTATACTGGGACCTGTGTTTACATTTCAGGTTTATCGTTCTCTTCAAAAAAACACCTTCTACGTGTTTTAGTTTAAAAGTGTGCCACCGCTGCTTTGTCAGCGCTGACTAGCATTTCACCACTTATACAATTGCAAGCAATTATGGTCTTGTTTCACACAGCAAGAATGTGTGTGTGTGTGTACACATGCATATATACACACACATATGTATATGCATATATACACACACATATGTATATACATATACATATGTGTATGCGTGTGTGTATGCATATGTATGTATGTATGTGTATGCTTATGCGTATTTATATGTGTGTGTATATATGTGTGTGTGTGTGTGTATATACACACACACAAATTTTATATATATTATTTTATTTATTATTTATTTATTATTTTATATATATATATATATATAAAAACAAATAAAAAACTGGTATTTTGTCAGTGTCTGGGGTCCCTGAAATCAGTGCCTCACTGCGGGGGTGAGGGGCGTTCTTCGTTTAGAGATTGTCCTTGCTTTGCGGGATGTACAGTCCAAATCGAGAAAACAGAGGCAAGATGTAGTGGCAGGGTGGAACATACTAGCAGGGTGCACTTGTGAGCATTTGTTGGTCTCTGACACTTTTGGGGTGGAGTTTTCTTGGGAGATAGTTGGCTATTTGGGAGTAGAGGAAAGGGTGAGTAAGAGGATAATAGAGGGGGAGGTGGGGAGAAAAGGAGCCTGGAATGAGGCTGAAGTGAACAGATCGTCAGTCTCAGGCAGAGGGGACTTGTAGCAAAATAGCACCCAGTGCAGAGGACAAAACATCCAGAATATAAACTGAGAAAAGGGCCGCCAGGCACGAAGGGCCCTAGCAGTGTCCAAAGATCTCTGCGGCAGCTGCTTGTCCTTGCTCCTGTGAGCTTGGTTTCTGGGTGGCCCTTCCCAGCAGTGTCCTCTCCATGCTCCTGTGGCTGGCGGAGGGTGGATAGGGCCAAAGTCTGCAGCTGGACACCGCATTCAGACCCTCCCCCTTTGATACTGCAGGAAGTGTGGATTTTTAATAAGGTTGTAAAAGAAGGGAATGTAGCAGTAGTCCAGATGGGATGTGATTGGGGATAAAGATTTCCTGAGGGGCAGGATCAAGGTAAGGATGGAGATAATGGCTGTGTGCCCGAGATGCTGATAGGAAGTCCGACTAATAAGGACTATATGGAACAGAAAAAGAGTGACGGTGCCAATATGTTTTTGGAGCAAAGTCAAAGTGTGAGTTAGAGTGCTGGATAGAGACGGAGGAAAAACTGGATCCATAAAAACAAGGAAGATTCAGTGCTAGGATGGCTTTAGCAATAGCAAGTTACTCACTTATTTTCCTCCCTCCTTCCCCCAACTTTTGAAGACTCTGTTCTCATTTCATAGAGACAAAATGCCTTTAGCATTTGCACCTACTTTGCAATGCTTTACAGTGCTGCTGCACTGACAAAGTGGCATCAAGGGGCTTCAGTGTAAATGAGAATTTGGAGTTCTTGTGTCCTGTCATAATGTTAAACCACATCACAGCTGCACTGTAATAGGCCAACATTGCTGGGTAGTACTCAGGGGTTTACAGTGAAGGGACTCAAAAGTCCTGCAGCATTTCCTATTTGGAGGACCTGCAAACACAATGGACAAAACAAGCAGGAAAGCCGTGTGGAATAGTGACTGGGGTTGAGTTGTTCCTGTGTGCAAAAGAGATGTGTAGCTTAGGAAAGAGATTGGGAACCTGGGCACCTCAAACAACCTCCCAAGCCTGGTTTTTACTAGGAATAAATGCTATATGCATATGCATTTTTAACCATGTGATAACTAGCCCATGGGAACCAACACTGGTAAAATCCAAGTATGGTGAAGGTAGTCAGTTTTTAGACATGTGAGTAGGTTTAGGTGACGCACTGTAAAACTGGTCTGAATCCCGACCCTTAGGGGCATCCCGAGACTTATCTGAATGGGGATATTTACCACCATAATTACATCGCTAGAGGATCTCAGTATAACTAGCTGTGTGGACATTTATTGTGGAGTAAGGAGTGCTTTTTTGGCTTGGTTGATGTTTTTTACAATAAGAGCGTCTCTCACAGCAAGTTCTGAAGGCTTACCTGCAGGTATAATTATGTCGGCAAGCTCCTAGTTATCATTCGAGCAGTTTTTTTGAAGTCTGTAGTTGAAGGGTTCTTGACGGGACAAAGCACTGGCACTTTGTACGTAATCGTAATGAGGATCCTTTGCCTTTATTTAAAACGAACCCTCCATTTTAAACTCTGTTCACCCTCCTATGCCACTTCTGCAAGTCACAGCAGTCTCCCCCAGGCCAGCAGCGCAGGTGTACAGGCTCCTGTATGGCCATGGCTGGCTCATTTTATGAATCACTTCAGAGGTGGTTGTATAACCATCTACTTCTGTCTTCATGCTAAAGCTCCACGCTGCCCTGTCCAGCATGTATCTGAGACCCAAGAGCCCCAGAGACCTGCCTTTAAAGAAGTCTTTCAAGGACCTAGCAACCTGGGAACCCAGTGCAGGAGACTAACTGGATTTCAGTCTGATCTTACAGTGGATCACTGGTCAGAAGGCATTTGAGGACCTATTTGAAAGAAGTGCTAAGCCCCTGAGGTGTCCACTGGCTTTAATTACAGGGGTGGGTGCTCAGCCTCTCGGTGCACATGTGTTTTACGCTATTGTGTCTGCCTCTGAGTAAAGCTTTTGCCAGCATAGAAGTGTTGCAAGCAACAATCCAGCCTCCTGAGTGACCCAGCTATTCCAGCACAACTTTTATGTGTCAACCTGGCTTTAGGAATATGTATAATTAATAAGCCCAATCTCACATTTACATGTCGCCTTGTTCTTGATGTGTTCTCTGCAACAGTCTGTCCCTCCTCGTTAGGTTAATTCTGTTTCAGGATCTCACTGTAACCAAGGTTTTCACAAAAGAGCAATGAGAGAAAAGGAAAGCAGCTGTGTAGCTGTGTTCAGATTCCTGCATGGGTTGTTTCCAGGCAGGCAGCTGTGCAGAAGCTGGATTGACTGCTCTTATAAGTTGTCAAGCGAGAGAGATTTGACTGCTGGAAGAAGTCGGTAAATGTGGAAGGCTGCTTGACTCAACTTTGTCATGACATCTTCTTTGTCATTGCCCATTGGCATTTGGGAACCGAAGGGATACTTCAAGGAACACTATGAAAGATCTGCTTTCTGCTTTTCGGCATTAGTGTTTTCCTTGTCTGGGGCTTGGTTGCAGGCATGTTTTGTATAATCAAATTGTATTTCTTGGGGTGGAAATTTTTTCTCCCAGTTTTTGTCACACCTGGTACAGCGCCTACTGTGGACACAGTAGTATCATTGGAAAGATGCTTTTTGCTTGTATAACATATCCGCCTTCAGGTGGGAATTAGCTATACCTGTCTGAACACATTTGTATTGGTATAACAGTGTCCCAATTAGGAGAGAGTGTTGAAGTAGGAAAAGTGGAGCAATTCCTGTATGGAGATAAGCTCTCTAGTTTGCTTCATCACCTTTTGAAGTCTTGCTTACTGCCTATCTTGCATTTTTGAAGTAACCCATACAGCTTTTCATTTCCTTCTTCCCCAGTGCAGTTGCATAATGTCATCACAGCATGCACACAGCTCAGGGGTTAGCTACAGAGGGACAAGAGGGGCTTATGCATTTTGTCATTTTGGGTTTGTCATCGTAATGGGTGGGCTGTTTTGTGGTCTAGATTGTCCTAATTTCTGGGTTAGTAGACTGGTAACCTTCAAAGGCACAAGGATTTTAGAATCTGGATGACCTTCATTTCCAGGGAAGAATTCTTTTTAAACCAAGTCAGCTCTTAACTCCATCAGCTTTGAAAATTTGTGTCTGTGCTGCTAGGAGAGACCTCTGGGTTTTATTTGTAACGTGCAAAACCCTCTCCTAAAAGGAGGACAGTCTTTAACAATGATGATGGCTGGTCCCACTGAATTAGCCACCTGGGGACATTTTGCTCATAGAGAGCTGGGTGAGAGTTTGTCTTGATTTCCCGATGCCAGTTTCATCACTGAATATTGTGACGTGGCTTTATAGCAGCTGGTGGAATAAAGTAGATCAAAATAGGAGCGATAGCTCTTACTGGTTTAGTGGCTCTTCTCACAGGTTTTCTCATTGACTGGTGATGGGATACAGTATTACCAATCCCACCGTGCCAGAAATCATGAGACAAACTCTTAAAAATCAAGAGATTTGGAATGTAAATCATGAGATGCTATTTTTGAGGTGTGTGCGCATTGGAGGCTGTGGGTGTATGTGTGAGGTTTGGAGCCTGGTGGGGGTGGTCCCTGCATACTCTGGCAGGATGCAGGGTACTGTGGGTCAGGAGTAAGGGGCAGCAGCAGGGCTGGGGGGGCTGTGGCTTGGGAGTGAGGGGCAGATACATGCACAGCCACCCACGGCTCTGTTGCATGACTTGCCCAGGCACCCCATTCACCCCTGCCCCTCCTGCACTGGGGCGGGGGGCATCGATCTGCCCCTGCTTGCCCCTGCCCCTTCCCCTTCCCCTCCACAGACTTACCAGCTTGGTGCTCTCTACACGCACCAGAAGAAAAAATCCTGAGATTTGATCTCTCTCTCGAGATCATGAGTCAGAATTAATTTGACTCGGAAATCAGGAGTTTCATGAGTTTTTCATGAGAATTGGCATTACTGGGGATAGAGCAGCGGGCAGGGTCTAGCAGGCTCCTGTTCCTATAACATTGGCAGCACTGTTGTATCTACAGGAAGAGGAGGAATGAAGGGTTTGTGAGAAGATCACGTCTCCTGCTTGCCTTCAGCTGACTGCTCGAAATAAAGCATCCGTGTGCTCACTGCACGGTTACAAATGCCATTTAGGCTTGCCCAGGGTGGAGGATCTCCACTGAAATTAAAACACGAATAGGAGCTCTGGGTCTTTTTTCCCTCCTGAAGATGTTGAAATGCCTGATGCAGTGTCCTGCATTGTAGAGGATTGAAAGGCACATGAAAGAATAATTTCATGCAATGTTGGGACCTGTATTAATTGGTCTGGAAGTAATGTCAGGACTGATCCCTCTGTAGAGGAGGCATTTGAAGGACTCCTGGCTGGGACTCCTCTTCTCCCATTAGGTACTGTGGCACCACCTACTGGTGGGAAATTGGGAGCCCCTTAAGCTCCCCAGTCAGACTCCAGTTCCTTCTGCTGTTCCCACTGAAGACTCTTCTGCCTTGCTTTACCCCAGCTGGGAACAGGGGGTGCAGATCTAGAGGAGCTGAGCTCTCTCGGGCATTCAGCAGAAAGAAAGATGCTTTCCCTCCTTATCAGGGAAGGGGAGATGTGCTTCCCCTTGCTCCAAAGTCCGACCTCACCTCTTTGGAAGATTTAGGTCTTTAAATGCTTCAGGGTCTATTTTAATTTGGTTATTCTGAGGGGAGGGATGCTGTTGTCTTTGGTCCTTTTAGGCCAGCTCTGTGGACTTCTCATAGATAAAGGCCTCTTGGCATGAACAAACGCTGGCAGCTGAGCCACAAATGTCTTGACATCTGCTGTCTGGCACTTCAGGCTTCAGAGATGACGAACTCTGGGGGTAGTTTTGTTTTAAAATCTTTGGAAAGTCTTAGGTAGGAGACCAAGGGGGCTCCCAGACTGCAACAGTTAATACAGATACCCCTTTCCTCGGAGAAAGCTTTGGGTCTGGGGCTATGGCGTGCTTGCTTATCTGGATCTGAAAGAGATCTGCACCTCCCGGGGTAAAATTAGACACCTGCATGCGTGGTGTACGGCGCCGCATACTGCACGTCCGCGCTCGTCTGGACGCGCCCTGTGTTACCGTGTTGTCTCTCTGGCTCATACCTTGCAGGACTGATGTTTCGACACTTAATATTTCTGACATGCCTTTGGCTCTGCCACCTCCCTCCCAGAGGTTCCTTCCAGGCGGTGTAATGCTTGATTTCAGAGGGAACATTTTGAGGGCCCGCTCCCCCTCCATTTTCAACACGTTTGTTCAAAAGTAAACAAACTCTTGTGCAACTCGCCCCCAAACCCTCTGTGCTGCGTAACCGCAGGGAGCGCTTGTCTGCTACACCCACTGGAAAACTTCAGCCTTTTGCTTGGTTGTGTAATGGCTCATCCTCTCATTTCAAGTCGTGGGTTTAATCCCTGGCCATAACCCGGATCACGTAACGTGCAACAGTGTGGGCCTGGAACATATTTCCAGGCTGAGACTGATTGTATCCACTCACAGTGAAGTTTGTAAGGCTACTCTATGCATGTGGCTGCCTTAAAGAGATTGGTACAAGCAAATTGCTTGTAAAAACCCAGGAGCCCACTAGCCAAAACTCCTAGATAAGAGGGAAGTTAATTTTTATGTAGTTTTCTTACCCACGTCCAGGATAAAGTGCCATCATCTCTGCCTAGGCATACCTCTGTCCATCTTGATGCACCGGCAGGAGTTCCCTGTGTTGAGCACGCAGAGAAATGCTGCTTCACAGGATGGGTTAAAATTCAGCAGTTCTTGTCAATTTACTGCTTGCTGTTAATAAAGCAAATAGGGTTTTACCTTTTGAAAAAAGGTGTCAAAGTGTTTCACTGAACTGTTTAGGGGTGGCTGTATCTTGAATGTTATCAAATGGCCTTCTTTAAAATTAAAAAAAAAAAGGCTGGAGTTGATTCTCAGAGACTTTTTGGCTCACGTTGCTTTTCAGCAGTGTAAGGCTTTGTTTTTATGCTCTTTCTTCGTTACTTCCAGAATGCCCTGTTAGCTTGGCAAAGCTCTCTGCATTATACAGAGGATTTACTACTGCAAGTTGGTGA
>NW_005842115.1:1773134-1855024 GCF_000455745.1 Alligator sinensis | reverse complement strand
TTCCCTACATTGCTTCTTATAAAGACTTATTCAAAAATTATAGTTGTGAAAATGGGAGGATTACTCGACTTCTCAAACCCTTCAATTTATCTTCCTTTGTAGGATCCAGTATCATCCAGTGGCAACAGCACAGGACTTTGTGTAGGAGATGCAGTTTCTTTTTTTCTCTTATGTACTGGTCAGCAATGGGCAAGTCACTAGGGTACAGCTTCCCTGCAGCCATTAATCTGGTATCCGGGTTAGTTTAGTTTGTGAGAGCAATCACTGCAAAGCTGTACCAAATTACAGAGCCCTTGTTGATGTTGTGCTTAGCCACATCCGTTGCGAGAGCTGCCGTGAGTACATCCCGTAGCTCTGATCTGTAATCAGCTAAGCTATGCTGGGCCAGTGACTTGTGGATGAACTTGACTGTCCATCTGGGCACGCAAATGGAAATTGTGCAATGGTGTTGGAAAGACTATTGGCGCATCTCCACGGCAAAGCAGGTGGGCTCCAACCTGAATTAAAAGCTTCACCCGTAGGTTTGCCTGTAGCCCAGATCAGCTAGCTCAGGTTGACAGCCCTGCTCAGCCGAGAGATTTCTACGTGTAGGTGCCCAGAGGGTTAGAGGGAACACCTGAAAGAGAGAGTCCATGGAAACTGCAGTGAAGTTTAAATTATAGTTGTGAAATCTTGTAAAATTTAAATGTATAGAAGTGTACCCCTAACACACTGCTTAAGTCTCCTCCTTTATAAAATCAGAATAGTTGTAACTCTACTACCTGCTTTTGCTTAAAATATTTGAGGATTTTTAGTTGGTATCATTTACCTAGGAAGCACCCACGCAAGGTGGGAAGAATTTGGGGGGAACTGCATTCAGGCATATCAGTGAGGTTGTGAAGGGGTTAAAATTGGAGTGGTCCATGGGCTGTGGTCTTCACCCTTCCTTGCTGGAGTAGGGATGCGTGCCTGTGAGTGACACCAGCAATTGCCCCGAAGTCCCAGTTGAAACTTTGCCAACGTTAACTGATGTCTCAGCCAAGGTAGAAGAGACGTCCTGACTAATAGCATCTTTCTTTCACTGCCAGCCGGAGCCCAGGGATGCAGCAGCATGGACGACTGCCCCCAGAGTTAGTATAACACTTTGACTTTCCCACTATCAGAAGGATTTGAATTGGTGCAGAAACATGTAAAAGAAAACCGCTAACCCAATTTAATATACTCCCTAGGGAACAACCTTTGCCCTCACTAGCTTTTTCTTCATATTTCATCAGACCGGCCCCATGGCTTAGTTTCAGTCTTTTGCATCATGTTGGAGCTTCCTTTGTGTGTCTGTCTTGGGCACCAACATGGCTCCCACGATCATACTGAGGTGTCTCGCAATCTTTAACCTATTTTATCTTCCCAACACCCCTGTGAGGGATAGGAGTGATATCGCAGCCAGCGTTACAGATGGAGAGCTGAAGCACAGAAAAAACCGAGTGATTTGCCCGGTGCTGCAAAGAAGTCTGGTGGAGCAGAGACTCAAACTGTAGTGATTCAAATCCTAGATGAGAAGCCAGCCAGTGGAGTATCATTGCCTGTGTATAGTATAACAGATCCTGAGTACTTCAGAGAGATGCATGGAGTCTGGTAAGATGCAGTTCATGTCATCTGGTCCAGGACGCATGTTTTTGTGGTGAATGCAGCACCAAAATGAACTGCCGTGGCTATGTGCTATATAGTTAGCTGAAAACTGGAGGCAAATGTTGAAGATGCATCTTTTCCTAAATCAAATTTAAAACATTTTTTAAAATGAACTCATTCTACCAGCTGCCCTGCAGTTGCTACAAGGAAAGGAGACAGGAAGAAAGAAATGGGAGATTCAAAGACCTATGTCATAAATGCACAAGAAAGAGAAAACTTGTTCATTGCAGTTGTTCAATTTGAGCAAGGCTATCACAAGAGATGCAAATACTGAGGGGAAACGCTTGATGGAAAGGAGGGTGGACGAGCAGAAGGGTGGAAGCAGGGAGGGGATGGGTGGGTATACAAAACTCCAGCAGAGCGTTGATTTCTTATTTAGCAATGGCAACCTAATATTAGCATCCAAATGGCCTCAGCTAGTCTTTGAAGTCAGTATCTCATTTAAAAATAATGAGCAAAAAGTAGGGTGGAGTTGTTATTTTTTACTGTTAAATGCGTTCTTCTGTAAGGCTGGGCTAATGGTGACAGTGCACTGGGTATCTTGGGGGTGTTCTGTCTTTGCAACTAAAGATATTAGGGTTTTTTTGTTTATTATACAACCTTGGACAATATGGAAAGTCACAGAGTTTTCACCCTTGCAATTTCTTTGCATCCATCGCTTTTTTCAGCTCTGGGTTAGACACCATTTGTAATAGCTGTGCTTTTTCTCTTTCCTTCTTTGAAATCACGTTTAGTTAGAAAGTGGAATTTCTTTCGTTCTGTGCTGGGTATTTTCATAGCTCTCTTGTTTCCTTTTCATCTCAGATTTTGTATCTACTTCATGTGCAGTGCTCCTAAAGTCATGTTATTGTATGCAGATTTCACAACACGTTTAAGAAAATAACATATAAAAAATGAGTGACCAAATTTTGCAGTGTCCAATGAATAAACACCAGTTCAGACTGTGGGTCCAGGTTGTCTTGATTCCCCGCGACCATAATTTGCTCCTACAGAATCCACCTACCTCTCTTTCCAGGCTTTTGATGATGTCTACTCAGTAGCAGCAAGACTGCCAGAGACTCCCACACATCTTAATTTTTGGCCCTCTGCTCTTTTCTGTTACTGTAGTTCAGGGGTGGGCAATTATTTCAGCTGGCGCACCACTTAATGAGTTTTGGTGAGCTGTTGGGGGCTATACACACAGAAACTTTTAAGAAATATCATTTTAACAAATTATAGATTAAAAAAACAAATTGTATGCTAACAATGAAACATCTACTATAGTAGCCCCATACAGTCAGGTGAGTTACAACAGGGTTGCATTTAAGACATACAAATTAAAATTGGGTGGGGTGATCGAGTTGCGGCTGGTCCTGCTTTGAGCAGGGGGTTGGACTAGATGAGCTCCTGAGGTCCCTTCCAGCCCTAATTTTCTCTGTTTCTATATTTTAATTTTATTTAAAAAAATAATTGTTCTGATTTATGAGGGGAGGGGTGTTGAGTAGCATATATAGAGGCAATTGCATAATAGTTCAAAATAAAGTCTTACTTTTGTGTATTGGGTGTAGTGGGGGTTGATGTGCACGGGTGTTGGGGAGGGCTGCTGTGCACTAGGTCCTGGGAGCTAGCTGGGCGGGGGGGCACGAGCAGCAGAGCTCACCCAGGCAGTATGGATGCAGATGCGGTCTGCACCCCCCATCACGTGGCCCGCAGGTGCCCCTGCAGCGCTCCACATGGGCCTGAGCACTGCCCATTCCCACCCAGGGCAGCCTGCACTGCGCTCCCGCGCTCTGGCCCCAGCCCCGACTGGCCAATGCACACAGCTTCCTGGCATGGCTGCAGCTGCGCAGGTACTGCTCAGCTCTTCCCACCTTCACTGGTTCCTCCTCTTTCCACCTCTGCTGTACCGCTGTAGGCAGGGGGGAAGCTGTAGCTGGGTGGCTCCTGCGCCAGTACGCTGGGCTGCAGCTCCAGCTCCCAGCTGCCTTCCACCCACTCCATCTGCCCAGCGCGATGAGCAGCCACCTGTGTGCAGCCGAGTGGGTGGAAGGCAGCCAGGAGCTGGGTTGGGATGAGGTACCTGTATCTTTTTTTCGGAGCACCTAGAACTTGTGGGGCACTGCTGCAACATAAATAACAAAGGATTTTTCTTTTCGTTGGACACCAAGCACAGCCCTGTGGAGGCTGGAGAACAAACAGCTGCAGCATTAGTTTCCATTTTCATGCGGACAATATCCGACTGCATGCATCATCCAGCATCTTGACTGATTCATCTCGGCATCCACTTTCTCTGCCCATCCTTACTAAACACACTTGTGGCTTCTCCACTTTTAGCCGTGTCATGCAGACGGGACCGCTTCCTCTTAGGCAAGAGAAACGTCCTTAAGTTCCAGCCTTCTCTTCTGGCCTTGTCTGCCCGACTTGCAAACCAGTTTGCCCAAAGACCCAGATTCTTGACCTAAGCTTTGGCCTTTTCCCCTTTTTGCTGCACATCTCTGATTAAAGCCTCTGTAGCACTGCCTATCCCTGATTCCTCTCTGTTAAACCATCTCCATTTCTGTGCTGATGGCTTTTTATTTCTCAGTGCTGATTGAAGGCCTGATTTGATACTTGCTTTTGGCAGTCGGAGGCTTTGTGGGTTCAGTCCTTCATTGCATCTTTGTTTTATGGACTACATTTCTATTGCGCATGAGCTTTTTCTCTTGAACAGACTGAGATATAACCTGAATCGCATTTTTTTTGTACACTGTGCTCTTTCTCCTTCGTCCCTTACTTGCCAAAGCCGTTCCATTGTCTTGAATGGAAGCTGCCATGTCAATAAGATATTCAGGAGTAGAGTCTAAAGTAGGATCCTACAGCAGTGATTTGTACTGAATGCATCATAGAAAAGCGAGTTGGTCATGTTTCTGCCTAATTATATAATTACTTTTACTGTGAAAGGGGACAGAGATGGAGAATGAATTTTCTGTATTTGTGTTTTCCCAGTTTGTTTGCTTTGTGCAATTTTTAGTGTCTCTTGTATACTCAGTTTCAGCTTTCCCTTTGCGTCAGTTAGTACCTTTTTTTTTTCTTTGTGTGGGTCTTTCACACGGAAACAGGGAATAGAAAAAATTGAAAAGTAAATGTGTTTAAGGTGAGAACCATTGGCAGGGGAATTGAGGGCATGTGTAATACCTGAGAGGAGTTTTAACCCCTTGCTGCAAGTTGATGGGAATCCGTAAGAAAACCTCAAATGACTGTATACATCAGGACTGACCATCCCATTAACATCCTGTCAAGCAAACAAACAAACAAAAAAAATCCCTCCAGATGAAACCAGAACTATTCCCTTCCGTTGGGAAAATTTGCATCTGATTTAGGATTGAAACTATAATCAGTTTTTTGGAAAGAAAGCAAGCCTATTATGCAAATCTCATATTTTTTGCCTGTTGCTTCACATGTTGGGAGTTGGCGGTGAAAGCACCAAGAAATGGATTACATTTATCTGGCTCATCTGCAGGTTTACAAAACGAGTCATTTGGAAAAAACCTTTCTGATTTTTGTGAACGGACTTCTTGAAAAAAAGCTCTGCTTTGAGGAAGGACAGATAATTGGTGCATTTCAATTGGTTTATAATTTCAGATAATTGGCTTGTTTTAAAGACTATAAAACCACAAAGTGTCACTGGTATGAAGAGGCTGTGACTTCCCTTAAATTTCCAGTGAGAGACATTTGAACTAGCTATAACTAATTTTAACTGAAACCATAGCTGTGGACAGTCAAAGGTACAAATTCTGTTCAACAAAAAGAAGAAAGTCTGATATAATGTAATCCACTTTTATTTCAAGATGTAGTTAGTTATTTAATTGTTAGTTACTCATGGAAATGCACTTCCTTCTGCATTTACTCATCCATTTACTGAGTCACTCAAGCTGTGTTTCTCGCAGGTTAGGCAGGATTGAGCCTGTTTGCCTCTTGGACTGGAGGGCTGTCAGGCAAGTTCAGGTGCTGTTGGTGTTGGTGATACAATTTGAGGCCCCCCTTTTCCAAGCTCCTGAGAGATTAGCCCCTGAATGCAGCGGGGTTGGATCTGCCTTGTCCTTTTGGCAATTCCTAGTACAAGTCTAAGTGTTTTCACTGAGTTCTTGGCTGAATTTCCTATGAACCATTTGCCTTGTAGCATTTTAGTTGGGTAAGCAACTTTTTGTGAATGGCTACGATGCCTTGTTTTAAACAGTTCCACCTCGGGGATGGCTGCATTTACTTCATGGTAATTTGTCACATGCTCGTTCTCTTAGCAGGAAGGCAGTGTGTAAATGTAAGGTGCTGTCATTTGGCCATTTTCGTTATTTGTCCTTGCTGAAACTCACTATTATTGGTGAACCCTTGGCATTGGTGTGCATTAAAGGCCCTTGCATGCTTGCATAACTGTGTTATACTTGCACAGGGGAAGATTTAATCACAAATATCTTTGGACGTTTTGGTTTCAGAGGGTAGTTGGAGCACGGGGCACTCATTTTTAGCAGCATGCAACATGCCTGCTTCAGCTTTTAACTGGAGTCAGAAAGTGGTCATCTGGCTCTTGGTGTTGTTGGTAGATGTATTGCTGTTGGCTATACAAACGCATGGTGGCTATAATCAGCGTGATGAGGAACAGGGAAATACAGCCACTTTAATAAAATATAAATGCTTGTTTGTGTTCAACGGAGCAGACTTTCACCGTCTCTCTGGCAGGACGGAGTTTTATTTTTGTGCTCTTCAGAGAAGCCGTGATCAAAAATACCAGCAGAAGGTTACCTGAAGGTTGGATGATTAAATTGTGCTAATCCCTGGCTCTTGCCCAAAGAAGTGGTCTTGGGGTGGGGGTGGTATGAAAATGCCTGGGCCTGCTTTCATGCAGCACTACTGTCAATTTTAATATCCACTTCTGACAAGGCAGAGTACACTTACTGCAGTGAAACCACGGTGAAAAGTCCCACTCGGCATGGAGCAAATCAATAGTGAATCTGCAAATATGTGGGTCAGAGCCAGGGGAGGAGAGAAGAGGCGTTAAAAGGACTTCCGCTCATTTCCAAGGTCTTATAAGAAGTCTGTGGCTTAAGCCTGGTTTTCTCTTTTTCTCTGTCAGTTGAGACCAAGTTCAAATAAAGGATGAGCAGGGAAAGGAAAAATTGCTGTGTGTGCATATCCTTTTGTGCTGAAGCACGCGGGTCTTGGATAGCTATTGGATTTTCATCATTCAGTGAGACAGCCAAAGCAGGCTGAGCTGATACAGGTGGAACGTATGAGGCCACTTTCATGTGAAGTGAGGAGAAAGGCATCCTCGAGCCCTGTCTGCTGCAGAGCTAGCCCACTTAGCCAGCGGGAGCAAATGCCATCCCGGTGCTGGCACACTTCCAAAGCAGCTTTTTCCAGCCCCCCACCGCTGGAAGGAGGTAGCCATCGTGTGTAGGGTCTTTATATATGAGAAACCTGCGCAAGGATTATGCAGTCTTAATTGCACAACCCCTCTGGGTTCATTAATATATATGTATAAAAAACAGTAACGTCTAGCGTGGGGTGCGTGGCATTAAATTGGCCTTGGGGACCAATAATGAATAAAAACAAATATCCAAAGTATATCTTTTTACTACAACAACAAATGAATAATAATAACTTAAAACTTCAGAAAACAGTAACCATTGGAAAAAATAAACCCCAGCTGCTCCAAGACACTTCCACTCTGGTTCAGGTCTTAATGCCCAGTTCTTGTTGTCTGCACTTGACCCTCCAGCCTATCCAGGATCCACCACCCTCTTACCGGGGCTGTTCAGATCTCGGAGCTGCTCTCGCCACCGATTGAATCCATCTCCTTTGGAGACTCTGGGTGGATTCAACTTGCTTGCATTTTACTACTTTTTCCCAGCAGGTGCTCAGAACAGGATGCATGTTTCTCTGGTTGAGAGAGAAGTTATTAAAATGAGGGCATCCTCTTTCAGGACAGATTTGCTACCCCTCTGTCAGGAGGAGCCAGAGCTCAGCCAGCTCCGATCAGTCGGTGGGTGTTTCTCCTTTTTTTAAAAGGACAGTCCATTTCAGTCAACCAGACCTATCTCCCTTCACCGAGCCTGCTCACATAACACTCCCCTGTGTGCTTCACACTCAAACCTGGCTGTTAGGATAGTGTGTATTCCCTTCAGCCTCAGTGATACACCCAGCCACAGCTGCTTCCCCACCAAGGATGCTGAAAAGCATCTCACTAACTTTCCCAAGATGGATGCATTTTGAGAAGTTCCCTTCTACAGGACAAGGCAGTTTTTTGCACAGCAGTATCAGTGCTATTACCCTCCTCAATGCTATTACCACCAGTAGGAGCAGTGGGTGTCAGGTCCAGGGGAGACTGGCCCCTGGTATTTTGATGACCGTCTCATCTAGGCCTCTTTCAGGTGACACGCATTGTTTAAAATAACAGTGGCTACGTCGACTCAGAGAAGTTAAGGGCTGGAAGGGAATACTGCTAAGATAAAATGATCCCAGCAAGGTGTCTGTCCAGTCTCCTCGTGGAGACTTCTGAAGTTGGGGGCTGCACCACCTCCTTGGGAAGCCTAGTCCAGATTCTGATCACCCTTACTGTAAAGAAGTTCTTCCTTAAACCCAACCTGAAACCATCCTCTAACAGTTTATGGCCATTAGTCCTTGTCCTCCCCTGGGATGCCCTAATGAACAGCTTTTCTCCCAGCTCCTGATATTCACCCCTTACCTACTTATAGACCAAATCCCCCTTTAGGCTTCTCTTCCCCAGGCGGAACAGTCTCAGATCTCTTAGTCTTTCCTCATAAGATTTGTCCTCCAGGCCCTTCATCATTCTTGTGGACCCTTTTAAGTTTTCTCCACGTGAAGCCTTCTCTATACCCCTGCTTCATTGGTGGGAAATGAAAAAAAAAATCCCAAGCTCTACCTTAGCCAAGGTCTAAATGTTACTATCCAAGATCTACCTGCACTACAGATTGAACTGCATTCAGTGTAAACACTGACACACTTAGTGGAGGGGTTTACAGCTAATGCAGCTCAGTATTCTTCCCCCCCCCCCCCCGCACCCTTGAATATCCTCTAATGTCCTGTACATCCCTAACCTGTCCTTACATACATCACATCTGTTACTGGCTCCAACGAAGTCAGACAAAATCCTGGTTGAGATCATAGAACAGTAGGGTTGGAAGGGACGTCACAAAGTCATCTAGTCTAGCTTGCTGCCGGAGGCAGGATCATCGCTATCCAAACCAACCTATACAAATCTGTTGTCTAAGCTAGCAGCAAAACTACACAGTCAGCCCTGCTGCAGCCTCAGGACATAACACCCTAACCTGTCACAGGTAAAGCAGGGGGACCACGGTGGCCTATGTCGTGCTGCTGCAGAAGTCGTTAGAAGACACTTGAAAGATCCAAGGAAGAGGGTTGAGTTCAGTGGAACGAGGATCTCCCTCTGCATTTGTTGGAGCATCCTGGAAAACAAAGCACCAGTTTTAAGTTAATCGGGTCCTCAGTGAGCACCAGCAGCTGAAGGGCCAAAGGGTCCTGTGAGTATTTTTTTGAGTGGGCATGTTGTGATTGAAATCCTGGATGGTGTCTGTTTAGCAACCAGAATGGTTGAGCTGGTGGCACAGGCACAGTTAGTTGTTTCGCTCAGCGTGCCAGAAAGAACAGAGCATCAGCCGACCTGCTCTAAGGCTTTTTCTTCAAAGAAGGTAAAACACTGTGTTGTCTACACAGTGAAGAGCCACGTGTTACCCATCTCGTGTGTGGATGCAGGTTCTGCATGGAGTTAGTTGTTATGCCCTCACAAGCTTAATTAAAGCCTCCAGCTCATCCACGCCTTTCTGTTCTGCATGCATGGTGAAGGGACACGGTTTCTGTTCATGTGGGTTTTCTTCTACCTGCAGCATGAAATACCTTCATATGAAGTGTGTTTTTTCTGACCACACCTCGGTGTAACAAAAACCCTGTGAACCATTTGGTATACAGGGTCTTCATAAAGTCCTTGTGCACTTTTAAACTTTAATAACTTTGTTTCTTTCATACCTACAACCTATCTGTAAACGGCATTTAAAAGCAAATTTATTAAAGTTTTAGGACAGCTAGAGTACACAATGCTAGACTTCAACATAACAACCATCCATCATTGATACAGTGCTCAATCCAATCTTCCAACTCCTGGAAAACATTTTCCAGTTGCTCTTGAGTTAGTGCAGTAATTGCATTGGTGATCCTAGCCCTAAGTTCCACCAAAGAATGTGGTTTTGACAAGTAAACTATACTTTTAACATGTCCCCATAAAAAGAAGTCCAACGGCAACAGGTCAGGTGAACGAGGTGGCCAAGCAATCTGTCCACCTCTGCCTATCCACTTCCCTGGGAAAACGTCATTTAGGAACTGTCGTACATTCAGAGCATAGTGGCACGGAGCTCCATCTTATTCAAGAATAAATTTGTTATTACTTATGAAGCCTAGCATTGTGTACTCTAGTTGTTCTAGAGGTTGAATAAATTTGCTTTTAAATGCTGTTCCCAGATTGTTTCTATCGTACCTACAACCTAAGTTATTAAAATGTAAAAAGTGCCCAAGGACTTTATGAAGACCCTGTATACCAGGAGTCGGCAATTTTTTGGGCAGAGTGCCAAAAATACCCACAACCTCGACTTGTAAGATGTTGGTGTGCCGGGGTGGACAGTGGGGGCGCTGCAAGGGGCCTGACCCTTGTTGTAGCAGCAGAGCCTCGGCCCCTTCCCCACATCTGCCCCGAGGGGTGCGTGCCAGGCAAAATGCCTTTGCGTGCCACACTTGAGCACCCATGCTGGGGGTTGCCTACCCCTGGTATATACCATTTTGTGAATTTTCTAAACCAGGTAGACACTGGATCTGCAATGTGTATACATTTCTGCCTGTTGTTTGTATTATTGGAGAGCTCTTCAACTCCAGTCATGGACTAGGGCCCCACTGTGCTAGGGGCTGTATAAAAATATGCTTTCTGTTCCCAAAGAACTTATAATTAATTTTATAAGACAAGAGGAAAGAGATGGATGCAGACAGATGAGGGAGTGGAAAGAAACAGTGAAACAGGTACTGGTTAGTTTGTTATAGTGCAGTCTTAACACCCTAGCCATAGCCATTTTTGTCAGCAGTTACCATGGCTAAGGAGAGTTTTACAGAGGGGTTTGGTAATGCAGCAGCCTTGTAAGTTCATGTGGAGCTCTTCTCATGGGAGGGCATGAAGTCACTGGTTTGAAAATCTAAAAAGCTGATAATGGATACAGGCTCTGTGGGCCAGTCAGAGATAGAAGTGGGTAGAGAAGGAGAAGTGAAGTTGGGGGGTGGTAAGAGCTTTGAAAGTGAAAGCAAGCAGCTTTTGTCTGATGATGTAGGATTAAAGGAAAGTTAGTGGACAGGTGCAAAGAGAAAAATGACTTGATCCAAGGCAGCAGACCAGGTAAGTTGGAAGCGAGGTGGTTGGAGGGCATTGTGGGCACGAGATTACAAGCTTTGTTGTACCCCTGGGGTTCTTAGCAGCTAGTCATCCACACGGAGATGGCAGAAGGAGAGGTTGAGATTTCAATCCCAATGGCAACCCATCTGGAGTAGAGAGGTAGACCTGTGAGTCATTAGAGGAGGGAGAAAGCTGAATTTGTGGTTTGGGGTGAGGTTACTTAAGAGATAAGATGCAGATGGGAGGGCTGATGATTGAATTTGTGGTTTTGAGTGAAATGATCCAGAGATAAGGTGCAGATGGAGAAGAGAAAGGGCCCAACCTCTGAGCTCAATGGCGCCCTTCTAGAGAGCCCAATGGAGGGAGTGAGAAGGATTTACTGGAGGCAAGGCTTAAAGGGGTGGCAACTAATCAGGAGAAATACAATTGCACTGTTTAAACCTTGTGGTTAGGGGCTGGTTCTTGCATCTCTCTCTCGTGTGTGTGTGTGTGTGTGTGTGTGTGTGTCTGTGTACATGTAGTTCACTATACAGAGTGTAAAAATATTTTATATTTCCTTGCGTACATGTGCAGCTAATTGGGTACCTACCTGGCTGCATACATTCATTACACAGCATCTTTGCATGCATATCTGTGTGTGTGTGCACACGCACCCCGCCATGCATAAATTAGGCATGCACAAGCATCTCTGCCCGGTTGCACATGCCTGACTTTGAGAAATGTCAGCTCTGGCTTACTACCATCCTGGGGTTCAGCCTGTGAAGGTGTAAGTTTAGCGGATACACATGTGTGTAGAGCTGAATCCCAACTGCCTGGCGCGTAGTATATGTGAGGGTTTATTCACTGCACGGCAGCAAAGGAACACAGGAATGCAAGTGGCATTTGGTGCATTTGTATCCTCGCTCGGCATCTCCTCTTTGCCCTGCTCGAGCCTCCTCCGCTTTGATAATTACACATCTTGACTTGTCTGTTTGGATCTGTGCCAGGCCTGCCCTCACAGTGCAGATGTGCATGGCAGTGCTGAGGAGGAACGCTGGAGCCAGCAACACGGTGGAAAAGATGAGGCCGTCGACTTAGTTTGCAGCTCTGCTTTCCCCCTTTCTTGGAAAGCAACCAAGCGAGGCCCTACCTGCAGACACACCCTGGTTCCCAGGCTCTGTCTGCCTCGGGGAGTGCAAGGCGGAGCAGCTTACTGCTGCTCCTAAAAAGCGGTGTGCTGCTTTTCCTGGACTCTCACTTCTGGGGAGGAAGGGAAAGAAAATGGTTCATCCCTCCCAGCTGCTGCTGTCAAAACACCCTTAGTTTAGGACTGCGTGCATTGCCAAGTTCTGTGTTAGTGAGAGCTCTACATTTCTAGTTGTGCCTAAGCATTTGCCTTTATCCATTCCTGTTCCACTGTAGCCCTGTGGTTACGGTCACGGGGAGGTGTGTAGGCTGTTCCATACTTGGTCTGCTAGGGGCCAGCCACCATCCATCTATCCTAGTGGGGTGGCTTTTCTACTTGCTGCATTGCGTTGATGGCTTTGGTTAACCATTCCCAGTCATACACAATGATATTCCAGTACTTAAAAGTTGATCTAAACAGGCTTGGTGCTTTAAACATTAAAAAAAAAAAAAAAAAGAGTCATTTTTTTGGCTTGTTAAGAATTTGAAAGATGCAGTAAAATCAGCTTTTTGGTTTTTCCTGCTGTACGTTCCCAGGAGAAGAATGCTGCATTCTGTGTTATCAGACTGCTTGTGGCAGCTGCTGCCCTTGCTGTTTTCAACTCCGTGACTTCGGTTTTGCATAAAGTGAAAGGGCCTGGGAAGTTTAGGAAACCGGTATCACAAGGTCTGTGATGTGATTGATGAGGATGTCATGCATTAACTGTGTACACAAAGAGTTGCGTGCTAGAGGGTTTGCCAGTAGGAATTAGTCAGTTGGGTAGGCCCTACTCTTAGCCATGTAAATGTTTTAGGAGGAGCCAACACAGCTGAAAAGCCAGACAGCTGTTTGGGATGCCTTATTTAAGCCTGTGTCATGGCTTCCTTTTCAGGATTCTGCTTTTCAAGGTGTATAACCCTGCCATACAGCGTGCTTTGTTATTAATTCCCTTTGGTATGCAGCCGACTGAGAACAGGGTCCCGGTGTGCTAGGGGCTTTGCAAGCCCAGAGCTGTAGACGGTCTCTGCCACAAAGAGTTAATGCTCTAATAGACGAGACAGGTACAGGGCAGGGAGAGATCATTCAGTTTTGCACCAAGATTAATGCTGTCAATTTGCAGTGAGAGGGTTCCCGCTCCCTGTTATAATCAATCGTGGAAAAGCTCTTTAGTGAGCAGGGGCTGTTTGCTTTTTCACATGCACATGTGCACACACACATACACACTCACTTACTCCCTCTCTCTCTCTGATCCTTCTCTAGAAAATCTAAGGGCATTTTTACATGTGCTCCTGATGCGATATTGGGCGCTTTTAATTAGTGAGCCGTGCTAATTAAAAGCACCTGGCGCTGCATCGGAAGCTCATGTATCAGTGGCACAGCGCCCCTCTGCGCTGAGAAAATGGTGGCAGTGTGCTTTGAACTAAATCGCATCGAACGCATTTTGGTTCATAGTGCACTATCACCGTTTTCTCAATGCAGAGCCGCGCTGCGCCGCTGATGCACGTGACGCACGAGGCTGCCCGAGCGTGTCAGTTTATGTGCTCCAGCAAACTCGATTGAGTCTGCTCCGATGCGCTGGGTTTCCATTGCATCGCAGGTTCCTCGCACGTGTGGAAGTGCCCTAAATGAGTAAGCAGGTTCCCAGTAAAAATCAGTCCTCCACAGAGGTAGCCTATGACCTAAAGGTTGTGCAAAAATGTCCTGGAAGTCTAAACCACAGGCTGAGAAACACTGCATTAAGGGACCTGGGAAGTTAGATAGTATAAAGATACTGCAGTAATGGAGACCACAGACGTACCATAGGTGGGAGACAATTCATCAATTTTCCTGTTGCTTTTTGTTGGGGCTTTTTTGTGTTGCATTTTGACAAAATGTCTCCTTTGGACACAAAATCCCTCCTAGATTTAACACAAAGTCACATGGATTGTCAGTTGCTGTGAAATGAATGGGAAAGATGGACACCCACAAGGTATTAATGTATATGCAGTTTTAGAGCGGATAGTGATTTATCATAATTTTATATTATATAAATAATTTTGGGAACTGTCCTCTATTTAATGCTGAATATAGTCTACCCTGTGAATGGGAAGGATATGAATTACCCTCCAGTTCAGATGATCACCCCAGCTAACTGGCATCCGGCTTCTAGCAGTGCCAGTCTCTGACACTTTAGTGAGAGACACCTAGCAGTTCTGTAATACCCATGGACGGTGCAGGGAGGAGAATTGTTCTTTCCTGATCCTATCCTGGAAGCATAAGCCCTAAACTATAAGCTTTAATATAATTAACCTTCTGCCTTCGTATTGCTCGAGTGTGCAAAGTAGTGATCCGTGATGCTGATCCTCCAGCAGGAGGTCTGCTCTGGATAAGGGCCATTGTGGCAGGGAAAAGAAGCTGGCAAGTTAGATGGTGCCATTTCAAACTGCCTTGCACAGGTATGTAAATTCTTCTTTCACTCATAGGGAAACTCTGGCAAAGAGCATCCAGCACTATCGGGGGAGCATAAAGTAAAATGTGGATGTCTTCTTTCCAGAACCCTGGCTCTATTCAGAACATCTCATATTTTAAAAGATGAACCCACCACAGGAAAATGAAGAACAATTATGCTTCTTTCAGCCCCATCACATAGCACAGGGAGAAACCAGACTGACCACTATTCCACAGTTTGCAAATTATTTGAATGGTTGCCATAAAAGAGGGACAAGTGTTCTCTCTCACTGCAGAGGGCTGGACATTAGGGAATGGATTTAAACTACAGCAGGGCAGATCTAGGTTGAACTCCCCTCCTGTGAGAACAGTAAGGCAGTGAGCAAACTGGGGAAGTTTTGGGATCCCCTTTTTTGGAGGTTTTCAAAAGAGTCTGCATAAGCATCTTCTGGGACAGTTTAGGAATGCCAAATCCTCCATCTCTGCGGGGGGTTGGACTAAACGACCCATGAGGTCCCATCCAGCCCTATGATTCTGTGCCCTGACTAGTCCTTTGTGCTGGACCGATCATCACAGCTGACATTTTGGGAAATGCAGCGCTATACCAGGTGCCTTTGGTTTACAAGCCCATAGCCTCTCAGCCCTGGTGGCTGAATCAGGGAAGGCTATGGGACACAACACTGGGCTGGGACTCAGAAGAGTGGGCCTTGCATTCTGCTTCGCCACTAGTTTTTCTGGCTGAATGTGGACAAATTGCTCCCCCTTACTTTGCCTCAGTTTCCCCATGGAATATTTACTTCTTCTGTAAAATGCTTCAAGGTCAGAAGATAAAAATTGCTAGGAGGCTAGGTGCAATTGTTATCAGGATCAGGGTACCATATACACATCTGGCTGGTTACGATACCTGCTCCACAGAGCCTACAGTGTCAGATGAGCATGATATGATTTGAACCAAAGGCCTTTTTGATCCCATCGCCCCTTATAAATGCTGTGAAGTAGACATGGTGACTATCCCTGTGTTTATACAAGGCCTTGATCCTAACCGGACCTTTAGACATTAGCCTAATGAAAGTACTATTAGTATTAATCAGATTATACCCTCTTCCAGACTGAGATTGTCTCCTTGTGCGTTCGTACCGCCCCCAGCCCCATCCCAGACGGCTTAATACCACTTTTACTTGTCCGTTCACGTGCGCCTTGTTTACTTTGGGTCCTAATTCCTGCACCCAAGTAACCCTTTAGAACAACTGTCCCTTTATGCAGTCCCTCAATTGGAGGAGGAGCTTGCTGGGAAAGAAGCAGTTTGGGACCGTTCGCCAGGAAAAATGCTGTTGCTCTCCAGATCGTGACATCAATTGTGGCAGTGAAGGTACAGATCCCATAGCTCTAAAGGAAAAAAAAAAAAGAAGGCAAATTGTTGGCTTTATTTATTTTTAGCCTAAATAGCTCAGCACTGACAGCATGGTCCAGCTCACAATCATATGATCTGCTCCTTTAGTAGAAGCACTGTTGTCAGGCATTGAAACTACCTCTGCAACTTTCTGCTTAAGCCAGCTTTATGCTCTGGCAGAGCCGTCATGCTGCCACTCCAGAGCCAAACGTAGTCATTGTTAACGACCTAGACTAGGCCAGGGCTGTTAAAAAGAGGAGCTCTGCTGCACCCAGCCACAGGTGCTCAACGAGCTTCCAGGTTGAGACCTGCTCTGGTGACTCTACAATTTGGCAGCTGTGCGCAGGGATCTTTATTACCGAGCTTGGGATTTTGCTTCGGCTGGATGAGCTCATCTTTCTGTGTGGGCACATTCACTGGGTTGCTCTGGAAAATGCCTATCAGGGAAAAGGCTGTTCTTACTAAACGAGTTGTGTTTTGTCCGCAAGGTGGGTGCTGGCACCTGTTGCTGATGAAGATTGAATTTGCTAAGGGCTTGGCTAGCTGCAGAAGGGGAGAACACTTAATGTAATGTACTTAGGGTTGGAAGGGACCTAAGCAGATCATCAGGTCCGACCCCCTGCCCCAGGCAGGAGCGGGTGCCAGGATCATATCACCCCAGCCAAATATCTGTCCAGCCTCCTCTTGAAGACCCCTAAGATAGGAGAGAGTACCACCTCACTCGGGAGCCCATTCCAGAGCCTGGCATCCCTAACCGTACAGTAATGTCTCCTGATGTCCAGCCTGAACCTTCTCTCTAACAATTTGTGGCCATTATTCCTAATAACCCCGGGTGCTGCCTGGGGGAACAGAGCTGCTCCCAATTCCCTCTGGTCCTCCTGGTGAGTTTGTAGACGGCCACCAGATCCCCTCTCAGCCTTCTCTTGTGGAGGCTGAACAGGTTCAGGCCCTTTAGCCTCTCTTCGTAGGACCTGTCCTGCTGCCCCCTGCCCAGGTGAGTGGCCCTCCTCTGGACCCTCTCAGTGCTGGCCACATCCCTCTTGAAGTGCAGCGCCCAGAACTGGATGCAGTACTCCAACTGTGGCCTGACCAATGCCACAGAGGCTGAAGATCACCTCCTTGGACCTGCTTGTGATGCAACTGTAGATGCATGACAAGGTGCGGTTAGCCTTACTGACCACTTCCTCACATTGGCAGCTCATGCCCATCCTGGAATCAGCGATGACTCCAAGATCCCTTTCTGCCACCAAGTTGTCAAGAAGGGAGTTCCCCAGCCTATAGGTGTGTTGTAGGTTCCTTCTCCCTAGATGCAGCACCTTGTACTTGTCTGTGTTGAATCCCATCCTATTCTCATCTGCCCATCTCTATAACCTGTCTAGATCTAGCTGGATTCTGTCCCTCCCCTCCAGCGTGCCCATCTCTCCCCACAATTTGGTGTCGTCAGCAAATTTGGACATTGTGCTTTCCACAGCTACATCCAGATCGCTGATAAAGATGTTGAACAGTACAGGCCGCAGGACCGAGCCCAGGGGGACTCCACTGCCCACATCCCTCCAGGTCAAAAACGACCCGTCCACCACTACTCTCTGGGTGCAAGCATCCAGCCAATTTGCCACCCATCTGACCGTGTAGGCATCAGTGCCGCAGTCACCAAGTTTTTTTAAGAGAATGTGGTGGGAAACTGTGTCAAAGGCCTTCTGAAAGTCCAGGAAGACGACTTCCACCCCGACACCCTCGTCCAGGGACTTTGTGACCTGATCATAAAAAGAAACCAGGTTAGTCAGGCAGGACTCAATGAACCAGTGTTGGTTGCCTCTCAGCATTACCTCCTGTGCTGGGCCCTTGCAGACGTGCTCCTTGATGATTTTCTCAAAGGTTTTCCCAAGGACCGAGGCAAGACTGACTGGCTTATAATTGTCGGGGTCCTCTTTTCTCCCCTTCTTGTAAATGGGGACAACATTGGCCCTTTTCCAATCCTCTGGTACCTGGCCAGTGCCCCATGAGCACTCATAGAGCTGTGCCAGGGGCCCCGCTATGACCCCTGCCAATTCCCTCAGCACCCTCGGGCGAAGAGCATCTGGACCTACTGATTTAAACACGTCCAGCCCCTCCAAAAGTTCCCTAAATAGGTCGTCCCTGCCCCTAGGCATGGCGGTGCCTCCCCTGGGTCCGTCTGCAGCTTGTGGGGGGGAGATGTCCTGGTCCCTGTTCGGGACTATGGAGGCAAAGAATTTGTTAAAGAGGTCAGCTTTTTCGTTTGCCGTAATCACCAGATTGCCAAGCCTATCCAGTAGGGGCCCCACGTTATCCCGCACTTTCTTCTTACTTCCGATGCATTTGAAAAAAGACTTTTTATTATGTTTCATTCTGGTCGCTAGCCCTAGCTCCATCTCTGCCTTGGCCTTCCTAGCAGCCTCCCTGCAGTCCTTGAACTGCAAATACTCCACTTCACTTCTGTTTTTTCTTGCCTTTTCTTTTTTTTGAATTCTTGCCACTTCAGTTCTGTTTTTCTTCTAAACTTTGAGTCCTTCATTTTATTTATTTATTTGTCTGGAGAGTCGGAGCTCTGCCTGGAATGGGTGTGACTGCAGGTTATATTTGCATAAATTAGGGAAGGACTCTACTTTAGAAGGACGTGTGCTCCAGACAGGATGGGTCCTGACACTTCTCTTCACTCTGTATGTAATGAGGGTGTTAGAAAAGTAGGGCAGAGATGTGATTTTCTTCCTTTGGGCTTGTTCTCCCTGGCTTAACCCTGATGGACTGATAGTGCTGGTTTAGGCTGAGTGATGATTAACCTATTATAATTAAGCACATGTTCCAACACAATGGCATTCCTTTGAACCGATGGGGCCCTTTTTCCTGTGTTTGGCCATTCAGGTTAGACCAGTGGTTCTCAACCATTGGTAGCGTGGTACCCCTCAGAGAACGGCAGCTTAGTTTTCACTCTTTTTTTTTTTTGATTGCAGAAAAATAATAGAGCTGTTTTTCTGTTGCAAAGAACTCAGACCATTTCTATTTGAGATCTCTGGTTTTACCTTGTGAATCACGTTTGCAAACCTAACAGTGCTAATGTTGTGGAGCACCCTTGAAAAGATCTCAAGGCACCCCAGGGTGCCATGGCATCCTGGTTGAGAATCACTGGGTTAGACTCCCTTGGGAGAGGGCTTCTTTATTTGGGAAGTTGGGAGGAAAGGGATTTTAATCCCTATGCTGCCTGAAGTGTGGCTGGCATTTAGAAAACAGCCTGACGTTCTGTGGAAGCACCAACCGAGGCACTTGGTCTCACAATCACAACAGGCTCTTACGCCCATGTTATCTATGTGGGAAAAGGAAGCTGTGTTCCCCTTCTTGCTATTGGAGAGCCAAGGCAAGAGGGAGCTGAATTAAACTGCCTATTGTTATCCAGGAAGCCTATGGTGAGTTGAACCCAAGTCTCCTGAACCCAGGTTCAGTGCCATAGCCACTATACCATCCTTGGGATCACGGGGAGCACTCCCGCCAGCAGATACTTCAACTGGTTTCTTTTCTGCTATGCGATGCAGTCTAGTGGTTAGCGTGCAGAACGGGTGTTGAGATGCCGGAGCGCTACTCCCATTTCTGTCACCGTGTTCAAATCTGAGTACCTCTAAACCAGTACCCTGGTACCTAAGTCAGCGGGGCTTCTGATTTTTGCAGGCTGTTGGGCCTCCCTGCTGCCCTGAAGTCAATGGGAGGTGGAGGTTTTCTCTCGCTGGAAGCCAGGCCTCAAAGGCTGTTGAAAGGTGACAAAAGGAGCCCTTGCGCTAGCGATCCCCAGGCTTTTAGGGTCACTGTACCAAATATCCATATCAGCAGCTGTCTATCACAGGCCCATGCTCTGACTCCTAACGTGGCTGGGCTGGTGCTTGAGGCAACTTAGGTCCCATTGCGTGTCGCAGTGTTTGCTGTTGAACAAGAGTTGGGCAGCTGCACTCATTAAACCCGCACAGGGGCTCAGGGTTAAGGTAACGTTTATGCTCCTGTTGCACAGCCCTGATCAAGGAGAGCTTGCAGAGATGCTTTGCCACTGGGAAATCCCAGAGCCTACAGGATTTCCTGGCGAGCACCACACCACAGCTCCGTGTGTTATACACTTGTCTGCTGCTTGCCTGTTCTGTATGGCTGGCGGAGGAAGACCCGTCGTTTCCCCCCCTTTTCCTGCCCTGTGTTGGAGAGTAGCGGTCCACCATCCCTGAACCACTTTTGCTCACGATGCGTAGGCTTAAGGCCAGCGCTTGGTGGGAGATAGAGGATAGATGGACGCACGCGTGTTTGTGGACACAGAGGCAATAAGTTGGCCTCTCCTCTGGTTGGGGAGTGTGGGTGACCCAGAACAAGCGTCACCCACTGAATGTTTCTTGCAGGATAGCGTATATCGAACCGAAGTAGTGTTGTTTTATTAAAAGCAAATTGCATCCAGTCCCCATTTAGTACCTTTTCTTTGCCTGTCTCGCATCCAGCCAAGCCCCAGGAACTCTTTTAAATATTGCACTTTGTGTGTGTCCATATAACAAGCCAGCTCCATTCTGCCAGGGATGCCTGTTGAACTCTTTTTGAAAGGGAAGTTACTGATTTACACTAATCGCTTATTCCACTACCAGAACCGCTGCCTCCACTCGCATTCTTTGCCAGTGAAATTGCTTTACTTTCAAAGCCTGATTCAGCTGTGAGGCACATTGTTCCCATCCATCCACAGGAAGTGCCTTT
The DNA here is from genome assembly GCF_000455745.1 of Alligator sinensis. NCBI lineage: Eukaryota > Metazoa > Chordata > Crocodylia > Alligatoridae > Alligator > Alligator sinensis. The sequence continues at coordinate 1,834,252 of NW_005842115.1, read as the reverse complement.
CTGTGTATCGAAGGCCGTCTTTGCATTTTTAGGACATAACATAAATTCTTTCAGCAAATCATAAAATAAATACACATATCTATCCCAGATGAGTCACTGTGGGCAAGATAACTGGGCTGGCAGGAGTCCAGCGTCCTGTTTCTGCATCCTTGCTTAATGGTCAGTGCAGTTAGTACAACAGTCCTGTCCTTCGGTAATATTTTAGCTCCTGGTTGCTGTGTCTCTAGCAAGCACAGCAGCTTAGCCATTTGTCGTGTTGTGTTTATTGCAGCAGTAAGAAATACTTTGCTGGAGTTTGCCTTCTGTTTTTATATCCAGTTGCTCTCAGAACAGGACAGTAATCTGATGGGTTTTTATTTTCATTTGATCATTCTTTTTCCTGGGCAAGAACAGAATTGAGCCCCGCTTTGGCATACCTGATGAAGTGAGATGAGTCACTAAAAATGAAGGCATGCGTTCAGGTAACATCACTGAATCATACTTGTAACAAGTTTGTCGCATTGAAAGTGATATGCAGTAAACCTTAGCTGCCTTCCTAATTTCCCCTAGCATGACTTGCTGGGCAAGTCTTCAACTCTCACTGCTTGTTGCAAGGATGTTATTATACCCGTTTATTTATAATGACTGCCATTCACTGGAGGCCTGATCTCATGCCATCCATTAGGCATGTAAGTGACTCACATCCCTGAACAACTCGTAATGCAAAACGTGAGTGGTTCCTTTTCCTGACTGCCACTTTCATGTGACATAGTCGTAAACCTGAGATAATGGCCCGTTACAAAAGTGGGTATGTTAACTGGTTTTCAGGGACTCAAGCTGGATAAAATAGATTTACTGTGAGATGCCCTAGGTAGCAAAGGTGGCTTTTAGTGCCATGGATTTCAGTAACCAGCCATGCCCATGCTAAAGTTGAAGCCGAACTTTGAATGCTTGTTACTCAGTAAGTATTTCATTTATAGTAAGAATTGAGGAGGTCCTGACTACAGACACCTGTCTGTTGGACTTTATTTCCTTTGTGATTTTATCTAGGTTTTCCAGAGCTAATGTAGCAACATTATTAACAAAACACAGAGGCATTTTCCAGTTTTTCTTGCTTGTTCTCCCTCTGTTATGGTATCTTACATCAGCTCACAGTCAGTTAGATAAGACTGTACTGGGAATGATAGACCAGCTTAACAGAATGCATGGGTCAGATAGGATGTCCCAAATGGCCTTTTCTCACCCTCCAGTCTGTGATTAGCTAATATCTAAGCTAAGTTTGAGGCTGAATCTATTCAGTCTTCCTAGGCTAGTCTAAACTGCATAGATTGAACCGATAAGCAAGGGAACAGACATTCACTTTTGATTCCAGAAATGCAGCCACGTGCCTACAGTGGCCCAGATCAGAAGCTGGGGGATGCTAGAGCACATCTCCCTGCTCGGCTGGAGCAGACAGCGTGGACCGAGCCTAGCCCGACCACCCTGCCTGGGCAGGTTTGCAGGGGAGGTGTAAAGCATCCTGGGACACTGGCTGTCCATCCATCCATCCAAGTATATCTTAAACTGGTTTTGGCCACTGAACTGAAAGCAGTTTATGCGCATTGAACTTACTTTGTGTTACAGATTTGAAGTGGTTTCTAATTGCTGATGCTGGTTTACATGTAATTTTTGTCCCTAGCCCTAATACTCAGCAGCCCAATTTGGTGCGACTTGTATTCCTGGCCCGTGGTCACCAGCTTTCCTGTTATGTGCAGATCTCAGCTTAATGGTACCAAAGGCTGAATATTCAAAGTTATGCTGATGTATAGTACATACTACGACGGTTGGTCGCTTGCCAACACCATCGCTAGCAAAAGAACTTGGAAACTTCTCTGGAGCTTAAGGTGACATGATGTTTTTTACCCAGAATGAATCTCCCAGGTGGAGCGTAGCAGCTCCAATCCTGCTCTGTCCCTGAACTATCAATCGAAGAGCGCACTTCTGTACTGTCCAGAGAGCTTTGATTCTGGCTTGCAACGTGGCATGCATCTGTGCAGGTTCACAGGGCTTTATAAACGGTTTCCTTGTCAGGTTTTCATGGTTTGATGCCTGCAGAAGCTGAGAGTGAATCAAACAAAGGGTTGTTGCTGCACTCATTTATTATTTCTTTTAAGCACATGTAATCTTGAATGGCCCCCATTTGAGCGGCATCGGGTCCCCATCAGTGCTCACCTGGGGTGTCACCAGTCATGGGTGCCACCAGTTGCTGCTATTCTGGTCCAAGGCACATGACTTTTAAAAGCAGCTGCTCAATCATGTAAAGAGGTGTTTTTGCTGCACAACGGGGACCGTTTCTCCTAATGCGTGATGACTTGCTGCAAATGTGTGTATTAACGAGAGTGATGGTCATGAGCAGGGATTTCATGACCCGAAACCTAAGCCTGTGCCTGGGTCACTGACCCGCTTTCAAGCAGTTTTTCATGGAGACGGAGGCTTTCTTGTTGTGCATTGACTTGCATCCAGGGAGGAGAGGAAAGGTCACTTAACCCTTTGCAGTGTAAAGGGAGCCAAAAGTAATAACATAGTAAATCAGAAACAAAGGCTGAAAGAGCCCATAAATGGAGAGTGGTACAGTGGGGGAAGCTGGTTTTGCATTGCATAGGAGAAAAACTGAATTAGTAGCTTGTATTTCAGCTTGAGCTACACCAAAAGGTTGTGCAGAAACTGAATGCTTCCCTTGGTGTAATGTAGGTAACCGCTTTCTTTTTTTTTTTCCTTCTTCATCTTTGTTCTAATGAGTTTTCTTGGGTTGCAATGCAAAGCATGCTGATAGAAATGCCAAGTGAAAAACCACAAGCATTGTTCAGGTGCCTGTTTAATGTAGCTTGCTCATACGTGTAAGCAGCATAATCTTAAGAACATAAGCCCTGCCATTAACTGGGTCAGACCGTAGGTCCGTCTAGCCCAGTTCCTGTGTCATGCAGTGGCAGACTGGATGCTGAAGGGGAGTGTGTGACCAGGGTTTTTTCTGCTGTTTCTCCTCCACTTGCAGCCTCCAGCATTTAGGGTGTAGGAAGTTCTGATTCAGAGGCTGTACCCCGTACTCCCATGCTCAATAGCTACTGATCTTGTTTTGAAAAGGCAGGATGGTCCAGTGGATAGAGCACTGGGCTGGCACGAGGCACACCAGATTTCTCAACAGAGCTCTGGAAGTGGTATGCCAGGCCACCCCTCTCAGTCTCCTGTAACCTGTATTGTCTTCTTGTCTTGATCTTTAATTAATAACCTGTACCATTAAATATTATTCTCCACGCACAGCTTGCAAGGGGGGGATTCTCACCTGGCTAACTGTGATGCGTGTATATCTGCTTTGCGCTAAGAAACGGGCCCTCGATGGACTGTGGGAGGTCACCCAAGCTGATTGTGCTAGGGCTGGGAATTGAAACTAGGGATCCCAAATCCTGCTCCAGAGCCTAAACCAGAGGCTACCTTCTCTTCCAGTGCCCTCTTCCTGTGCACTTTCCGAGGCTGGAATTTTGCTACGTCGGTACAGAGTTTAAGCAGGTCCAGAAACATCTGTTTTGTTTCTAAGTCTGAAAGACTCTAATTAAAGAAAACCTCACATTTTATTTATTTATAGATCTATTTCTGGGCTACAGTTACTGCTGTCCGTTGAGTGAATGTAGATTAAGCTCCAGTTTACATAAGAGTAGTAAAAAGAAAAAAAAAAAATATATATATATAGGCGTGTGTGAATTGGAAGCTGAAAATAGACACAAACACACATGTAGTGTAAATAGTGCAATATCAGGCCAGGGCTGGGGGATGAAGGTTCAAATGAATAATGTGTTTGTTTTTCCTGCTTTGATACTTTCCTGCAGTTATCACTATACAAATAAGTCCATGCACACTAATTACTCTGGTGTCAAACTTCCTGGGAACTGCAGTTTAAGGAGCACGCTAAATGTATGGCACTGTGTCTGAGACTAGTACCCCTCAGCTCCACACCAGACAAAAACATCAGACAAGTCGAATCAACAGCAGCATCCTGCCTTGCTCGATACACAGTGCTCTTACTGTTGTCATCCTTATTATTCAGAGGAGAGTCTAAGTGCCTACACCTTCAGTTTGCCTACCAACAAGGCCTGACACAGGCATGGGCAAACCGGGCAGCCACCTGGAGTCCAGACAGAAAGGGGGCCTGAAAATGCTCATTTTTTTTAATTTTTATCTCTGGCAAAGGGGAGCCTGATACTAAAAGTTTGCCCAGGGCAGCCAGGAGTCTAGGTATGGCGCTGCTAGCGAAAGCAAAAATAGTTCCTGAAATGTAGCCAAGGCAATGACTGCACCCCTCTCCTTGCTGCATGGATTGATGATTTAGCAATAGGAAATGGTCACTATGAATCAAAATTATAATTTGTATTACTAAGCACGTAGAGGATCCAGCCAATGTTGGGACCCCTTGTTCTAGCACAGGTCAAATCATGGCTTGTGAGTCACCTGCGGCTCCTGTGCCATTTAAACGTGGCTTCTGTCATTGCTGCTTTTTTATTAGAAAAGTCAGGGATTACCCCGCAGTGAGAAAGGTAAGTGTGCTTCAGGGCATTTCCTGCCCTTCAAGGAAATCAACAGTTGAGGCACCTTTAGTGAGGAGCAGCTACATAACAAGAAGCAAGATAAATTTGGGTGAGAAGTAGGGCAGCAAGGGTGATTAACCCCTGGAACAGCTGCCAGGTTGAGTGGTGGATTCACCATCTTTTGAAGTCTGTAAATCAAGCCTGGCTGCCCTTTTGAAAAACAGTTTTTAGTCCAACACAAGTTACTGAGCTTAGTACAGGGCAGACGGGCTAACATTGGGTGGTCTGTGATGTGCAAAAATCTGACTAGATGATCTAATGGTCCCATCTGGCTTTAAAATCGGTGATCAGTTCTCATTCCTTACTGCCCAACATACTTGTACTCGGACTCATCACCTCCACCACAAGCTCCCATTCATTTTCTACCCACAGCTGCCCACAACATGCACATCTGGTTCCTTGCAGCCACAGCAGGCACCTGCTCTTAACTCCACGCTCCCACCTGCTTGGGGAGCAGCAGCAGGTCCTGGATTTTCACCTGGAGGGTTTAGTGAGATCTCTTCATCCGATCGATGCCAGTACCGAGACCACTTGTTTGAACGTAGGCGAACGCTGGCTGACCTGGGGCATGGCAAATTTTCCCTGTGAAGGGCTGCGTGGAGAAGTTATGGGGGCAAGCAGGTTGTGGAACCGAAATGAGGGTGGGAAGAAAAAAGGAGAAAGCAGAAGGGAAGGTAGGAGCTAGGAGGAGGTGGGCTTCAGAAGCCAGCATAATAATTGTTTTCACTCTGTGGCTTTTTTTTTTTTTTCCTGCTTAAAATTTCAGTGACTTTTTCCCTGCCAGGCACTAAATGTGTGTAAGTAGCAGGGGAAGAGGAGCTGATAGAAAATGACCCCCGTGGGGACGCTGTGCCAGTGTGAGTGCTGCCCCTTTCCAGCGGTATCATTATCCCACTCTACTGACTCCCCTGGAATCGTCATTGCTAGTACATAAGCTTCCTGTCACAAAGAGCGGAGCGGCACGGTGTTCTCCGCAAAGGGAAGATGACCTTGGTGCAAAGAAAGTCGAACAGCTGGTGTGTTCACCTCCAAGCGTGCAGCATGAGGCCTTGTTTCCTAGGGCTGCTTTGGATGGTACAGCACACAGAGGCCTTTTATTCAGCAGCCCCTTGACTTCCCGATCAATTGAAGCTTAAGTGGTTCCTAGCACAGCACAGGAGAAAGTCTGCCTTGGGAGGCTGTTGATAGCAAAAAGCGAAGGAGAAAAATATAGAAAGACCGGTGATGATTTGTGTGACCTGCTTGAACAAATCAGGATGAGGTTAGTCGATGACTAGTGCTCATGCTCAGATTTTTATACTGCTGTTACGGCATCTACAAGGGAAACCTTGACCTTTCTGTAGGTGGGCACCGTGCAGACCTTATCTGTGAAGTCCTTTTGCTGCGCCCTCTAAGAGATGTTTGCTAGACTGTGCTGGTGCTCCCTAAGCTGTACTTTTACTGCCTGTTGTCATGTCCCCATCTCAATTAATGGGGCTGTTCCCCTCTCACTAGGGCTATAGTTGGGCTTTGTTGCAAATTGAAGAAGTAATTTGAACTCAAAGCAGCTTGCACTGTGCTGATGATGGCTGTGGTTGGAGGTGTGCAGTGTTGCCTACCAGCGTGATGTGATTCCTCACAAGTCAGGCTGATGATTTTGAGCAAAAATATCTGTATGCATCAGCCAGGAGTTTCTGTCATAGGCTGTGGGAGGTGTAATGAAACTTCAGCTGGGTATTTTAGAGGGGGTTTTGGGCTTTAGAGAGATTTGACTGGGTCCTTTCTTGGGTCCATTTGTGCTTGACAGGATCTGAGTGAAGCCAAGTAAACTTGAAAAACCTCCATCACTTTGTTGCATCTGGAGATGTGAAAGATACAGTACTATTCCAACTCTGGAAAGATCATGGTCCCCAAAATTGTGTGTGTATATGTGTATATATCATGTGTGTGGGAAATTTGAAATTATGTTATTTAAATATAATTTGGATTTTTTTTTTTTTTTTGTATGCTGTGGCTTTAGAGAGTTGGTGTGTGCTTGGGTCACATTTTCCAACCTTTCTCTAACCCCAGGGCTAGAAATTCCTTTAAATAAAAGCATAAATTCTCATTTATTCACAAGTCCAGGAGCTGGGGTCTTAAGATGCACACCTGTTCTTGAGAGAGTCACTATAGTTGGCAACGTTGGCACGGGTGAGATTGTACGGGCTATACTCTTGTGCTGTTTGGTGACATCCATGTTGTGGAAAACTTGAAAAAAAATTGTTTCTTCATGAGGATAAGACACACACACACACACACACACACACACACACACACACACACACACACACACAAGTATACTTGAGTGTCCGCTTTGTACCTATGTGGTTTGAATAGTTTAGAAACTTGTTTGCTGAAATGACAGGCTAAAAACAACTTTGCTCCCTCTCAAAATATTCAGGGCTTGATCTACGCTTAAGTTGTAAGCATAAAATCTCACTGTTAACCAACATAGTTATTTGGGCAGAATGCTCTTTTGCTAGCTGAAGGCTGCACCCCAATAAGGGGCATGCAGATATACCTGTCTCATCGTTGTTCAACTGGCAGACCCTTGTAAGTGTAACCCAGTGGCGCCCAACTTTCTGGCCCTGTGGGCCAAGTGAGCACTTCAGGGTTGATCCACGGACCACATCGCATGCAAGTTTGGCACGTGGGTTCAGTCCAGCACTGACCTGACCTTGTGCGCCCAGATCCAGCAGTTCACTGGTGTAACCTAGGGTACAGGGCCATGTCATCTGGCCCATGGATCCAGAAAGTTGGCAGCCGGGAAGCAACAATTAACATTGCAACCCCTACTGCCAGATTTCTGGACCCTTGGGGAGCCCCCTGAACCAGATGACATAGCTCTGCGGCCCTGGCATAGCCAAAAGTGGGCACATTTCCTGTTTGGAAGAAAGTCATAATTCAGTCTAAATGCTTTTCTGCACCATTTGAATCCTAAGGTGACTCGGAGCCAGTACTACTTATAGCATCTAGGGATATTGTGATTATTTTATTTTAGTCCCTCTTGCTTTGTTATAGCTGCCACTGGGGAGAGTTCTGGCTTTGCTCCATTTCTCAGATAAGTTAATTAGCCCTTTTTTTTCTCCCCAGCCTCCTGTAGTCAGAAAGGCCATACATGGGTCAGAGGTAATTTTCAGGAATAAAATAGTTGGAGCCCCTCTGATGTCAGGTATCAGAGATTTTGTAACTCTTCAGGACTTATATCTTTTAAGCTGTGTGACTTCAAGATGCTAATATGAATTTAAAGGTCAGTCTAATGTTGAAGTGTGTGGATCAGCGGGAACTAATTGGCTTGTTTTGGACAGTCGCCATTGCAAACACACCCTCCCCCCCGGTTTTGATCCCTTGTCTCTGCCATTGCTCCTTTAGCTTCTCTGCAATGTCTCCAGGTCTGCGCTGCTGTAGATAAAAACTAAATTAGATTGAGGAGTCCTAAGTAACCACTATTTTATGGCCAGGCGGGACCATTATGACTATGTAGTCTGACCTGCTGCATGACATGGTCCATAGATTGAGTACCGTGTTATTCCTGCACTTGATGCAGCAGTAACCTGCTTTTGGCATTCAAGCATTTCAAGTGGTAGAGTCTGTGATGCTGACGCACACAGTCCTGGAGTGCCCCACAATCAGTAACTGATTTTTATTGTAGAGAAACAGCATCCCCCTCTGACCAGTGGAGATCTTGAACACAAGAGTATGTTGAGTGACATGACCAAGGCCTGTAACAAAGTGGTGGCACAGCTACGAACAACCCAGCTCTTCTGCTTCCAATGGATGGTCACAGTGCATTATCCGTTTGGCCACCCTGCCTCTGAGTCACTGGGACAGCTGTGCATTTGAACCAGACAGTAACCAACACTAAAAATACAGTGCCAAAGAGAAACAGACAAAAACTAAAATACCACCCTTGCCTGAAAAATTAGAAATAACCAATGGAAAATGTGAAAGAGTGGGAACTAAGCAACCATTACAGGCACAGTCAATCCCCACTAATTTGCACTGCTGTTTGCAGTCTTAACAGGATGACTGCTTTAATAAACATCTGCGTGCTTACATACTGCAGCATAAAACATGCAGAGGTTTTTTAACTTTGATCCCGGCAGGACTGTGGGATTGTTCTCTATGTCTGGGATTTATAACAGAAGCATCTGGGAAAGGGGATTTGTTTTTATATAATACAGAATTTAGACATCTATTTTTGGTAACCTAGATGTTTTTAAAGAAAAGCCACAAATATTAAATTAGACCCTTTTCTAGTGACCGTTAAAGGGACACCTCGCCAGCTCCAGAACAAAGCAGTCACCGTATCACCTTGGCTATCTTCCTTATTTCACATGGAGTAGTCATGCAATGACCAGCTAGGAAAGCAGCCTACAGGAAATCTCTCCAGCTATGAAATACAGCCTTTTCCTTTCTACCCACCCCCAAAAAACTCCCCTGCCCTAAAAAAAGCAACTGGCACTGGGTTGTTTTTTTTCCACTTTGTTTTTATTTTTTACCAGTCTCTGTTTTCTGCCATCCAAAAAATATTGCCACTGCTTGGGCCAAACCACGAAGCAGCGGAAATTGGCCTGGCTTTCTTGACTGGAGTGGAGCAGCCCTGGCACGTATCAAAGCAGGATCTGACCCAATGACTTTCTTTTTCTGTTGTTGAAATAGTAAGGGCTGATCCTGATGCTATGCTCAGATCCTATAGCTGCTGAGGAAATCTGCGTAGGCTGGAGAGGGAGAGCACACCAGGCCCTTTGCCTCTTATTTAATGTATTTATTTTTTATTTATACTGATTTAATAGATTAAGCCATTTTGAATGTCTGGTCTCACCATTGCCCTTCCAAGCCTTAATGCCTGCTTTAAGGTCAGTGGTTGCATTTGAACCAAAGCCCCTGTTTTAGGAGGGGGTTGGGGGGAGATGACATCCAGGCTTGATTTCACAATTGCCAGTGATGGAGCCTCTACACAGTCCTTGGTAAACTCCAATAGTGAACTTGCTTTTTTATTGTGCCTACATTTCTGGCCTGAATTTATCTAGCGTCAGGTTCCAGCCGTTGGATTTGTTGTACCTTTGTTTGCTGGACTGAAGAGCCCACTCTTACCAGATACCAGCTTGTTATCTAAGGCCGTGTAAAATGTGATCCACTCTTCCTTTCCCCTTGTCTTGACGAGTGAAACAGATGGAGCTCCTTAGGGCTTCTTCTTATCAAGTCTGTTTTCCAATCAGTTAGTCATTCTCCCTTTTCTTCTCTGAACCCTCGCAGTCGTCGTTCAAGTGTGGGTGGGCATCCAAGCCAGGTGCGGTGCTCCAGCAGTGTTTGTATGGGTGCCAGATACAGAGGCAACATAACCTCCCTCTGCTCCTGCTTGACCTTCCCTTATTTTAAACAGCCAGCAGTTGTATTAAGCCTTTTAGCACAGCTGACTAGCACCTGTGACCACCAAATCTTTATCAGAACGAGTCCCCCAATTCTCTTGGTCATGAAACGTTTCCACGCATCCCATTTACCCCTCCCCAGTCTCCACACACTTCTCTTTTCTTTACTCTCTGATTTTTTTTTTTTTTTAAGAGAGATTCTAGGGTTTGGGGTCAGTCCTGGCTTTTTTATTGACTTGAGCAATAAACAAGCAGTGAGTTGAGCTTGTTTCCAATTTTAATGATTCGTGTCCCTCCATTTTCTGCTATCTTTCAGTGTGAGCATGTGTGTCTATGTCATGAGTGGGAGAGATGAGGTTTTGAATCTGAGGAATTTGGGTTTTTTGAAGCCATCCAGTGACACACCTTGCCCTTGGCTGTTATTGCTGCTGCTTTCCCCTTGCACCTGCTAGGTCACCATTGCACAGTGAAGTACCTGGAACAGCAGAAACTTCCCTAGTGAGAGCAGCCTTGCAGCCGGTGTGTTCGTTCTGGACATACAGCTACTTGGACTGTTGAATGAACAACCGGGCCAGTGGTAGTGCTGGATGTGGGAGATGGGTTTATCCGAAACTAGTAGCAGCATCATTTGGATACATCCACTTGTGTCAACTCCAGGCATGGTATATATGCAATCTGAATGTTTCCCCTTATTCAGCTGACAAGATCTTGACCTGTTCTCTTGCATGTCGTACTCATCCAGTTTAAACTTGATCCAGTCTGTGGGTTTGTAGTTTAGCCTTTCTTATAGTTTTGTGGCTGCAGCACCTTAGAATAGACGGATAATTCCTATGTTTGAATCAGAGCTGCTCCAGTCTGAGGCTAGGCTGAGCTCCACCAGTTGTAGATAGAGGTGTGTAGGGAGGGGTGAGGAATGTTCCTGTTCTTTCATTTATTCCTGCGAAGCTGTGATACTCTTTATGTTGCAATTTTCTACTGTAACACAACATTGCTAATTACAGAATCATAGAAAATGAGGGTTGGAAGGAACCTCAGGAGGTCATCTAGTCCAACCCCTGCTCAAAGCAGGACCATCCCCAACTAGATCATCCCAGCCAAGGCTTTGTGTAGCCGAGTCTTACAGATCTCCAAGGGTGGAGATTGTACCACCTCTCTGGGTAACCTGTTCCAGCGCTTCACCACCCTCCTAGTGAGAGAGTTTTTCCTAATATCCAACTTAAACTTCCCTTGCTGCAAATTGAGACCGTTACTCCTTGTTCTGTCATCTGTCACCACTGAGAACAGTCCAGCTCCATCCCCTTTGCAACCCCCCTTCAGGGAGTTGAAGGCTGCTATTAAATCCCTCCTCAGTCTTCTCTTCTGCAGACTAAATAAACCCAGTTCCCTCAGCCTCTCATAAGTCATGTACCCCAGCCCCCAAACCATTTTGTTGCCATCCACTGGACCCTCTCCAACTTGTCCACATAATCCCTTTGCCATGATTGTCAATGTGCAGTGTTCCTCCAAAGAAAGATCAGCTTCAGGACAGTTCAGCTATAAAGCCAAAACTTTGTATTGCTAAAACACTGGAAACTTATTTTCCTATCTTTGTATCTGCAGTGGCGGCATCATGACTCTCTTAGTAACTTCCCTGGCTATAGTCTTGCTTCAGATGGGCTCACTAATGAGGATATCCCATAAGCCTAGTAGTAATAGCAATTTGGCAAATATATTTGTGCACTGGAGTTTTTGTACCTTCATTCCACCAGTTTGGACTCCAGTGGGTGTCTTTTCTTGAGGTTGAAGACCGTTGCTTCTGTCTTAACTGCGAGCCTATCACTTCACTGTGGTTTAGTGTAATTGAAATATGGAAACCTAATGTATATGTATGGAAATATTCTCAGCAGCTTCGTATGGACCTTCTCTCTTAGGGAATGCAAGATTGAGGTCCCACAAATGGTAGTTATTTAAGAAAGAAAGGGGAAAAAAAAGAGCCTACTACTAGTTCAAATCTTGGAGACCATTAATTAGGAAGAGAAGGGTGTGAGTCCTGTCCCTGAAATGCTCAGTGTCTGGAGTTCAGCAGATAACTGTTAACCTTCAAAATGGCTGGTACTTGATAAGACCTGAAAAATACCTTGTTGAGGAAGAGGGGGAGCCCAGCCAGTGGCAGGTTTTCTGCTACCTGCATAATGTGACGGCATCACTGTTTCTCCACATTGTTCTTTCTAAATATGCCTGTCTTGATTCGGAGGGTGGGAGCTCTTAAACCTGATCGAGGTGATACAGTTTCATGGCCATCTCAAAGGAGAGGAGATTTGCTTACAGAAGCAGAAGGAGAGAAACCTAGCTGCCAGGGTGAGCGGCTCTGTGCAAGGTTTGCGTTACAACTATAGGGACAGGGAGTGAAGATAGTTATCCTGGAAGCAGAGCCAGCAAGGCCATCGTGTGCCTGGCGTGGTCCCTCCGCAGAGGCGTCTCCTTCGGGCTCCTGGGGAACAGCTGGGAGGTTGGGCTGTATTTGAGGAAACCCCTGCAGGGGTTGCCAGCAAAAGGCAAGTCAGGCTTGGCGATAGCTTCAAACTTCTTCCTGCTTTTTCTTTTTTCACTGTACAGATGCCATCCATAATTCCACTATGCCAATATTACAGGTCATCCATTCCTGCGGGGACTTGTTTCAAGCCGGTCCCATTGCCTTGGTGTGGTATTGAGTCCAGAGCCCAATGCATGTGTGTAATTTAGAAATTGTCCATAGGTCTTATTTCAACATATTTGGTTTGAAATAGCCTTTTTGTTTTGAAATTTAAGTTACAAGTACAGGCCTTAAAAGGTAAAAATCCAAGTGAAACATTTCAATACAAAATATTTGGAATTATCCAGTCCTGGTGGGGTTTGTTTGCCTGGATTTGTGGATATTTATTAAAATATTGAGGTTTTTGCTTTTTTATCCCAATATGGAATGGAAACATTTTTCCTAATTTTGAAATCTCTCATAGGATGATAGAACCATTTCTCAACCCTGTGTTTATTCTAGTTGCATCTTCTCTCAGCTGACTGTGCGGACAGGAGCAAGGTTTTGCTTCCTGTAAAACAAGAACACCTCTGGAAGAAGGAGCTAAATGTCGTTCTCCTTTGAAAATGTCAGACTCTTTATTACAAATGATGATATGCAGAGACAAAAGATGGGGTGCTCCATCCAGCTAACACTCTAAATCTGTTGTATTTTCTTCATAGGTGATTTGGTGACTGATGGCAAAGTTGTTGTGGCCTCTGCTTTTCTCTCATCTATTCTGGACTTTCAAAAGGATGTTGGATTTTGGAGACGAGAGAGATTTTTAATTCTGCATCCCAAAGTTTTGCAAAAGGAAAAAAGATGGAGCTGAGCACTACCAAATAGAGTGGCTACTGCCGTTGTGAAAGATCCAGTGACACTGGAATACACTGAGCCAAGAGAAGAGGATGTGGCAGGTTATGGTCCAAAGAAGTCTCCTGCCCTCTCTGAGGAGGAGGATGATGCTACACAACGAGGATATGCAGGTAAGAAAACCAAACCCTAAAGCATCAAACTGGGATGTGCACAGAGGTGTGGTTTACGTTTGAGTGGCTTTCTTACTTCCTCTAGGTTCCCGTGTTTGCCTGCTGTACTTCCAGTTGGAAGATTGTCCACCTAAGAATTCCCCAGGGACAGCAGATATTCTAGCACCACTTCTGCAAAAATCATTCAAAGGATCATATTCCCCAGTCAGATTTGTCTATAGATTTAAGCCTTGGAGAAATAATATCTTACCAAGCTGAATACCAACAGAATAGACTCTGTGATTGTATTATGCTAATGAGGGGGAGAAGGGGACAGTTGGGAGGGAAAGTGTCATTATGCCCCTTTATAAATCCATGATGCATCCACGCCTTAAATACTGTGTCCAGTTCTGGTCCCCACATGTCCAAAAGGATATAGAACAGGAGCAGGCAAAATCCAGCCAACAGGCCGGATCAGGCCCGCAGTGGACTCCATTTCCCAGCAGCCCCTGTCTGCATCACTCCAGGGCAGGGAGCTGCTCTGCGGCCAGGGCTGGGATCTTGCAGCAGCATGGTTTGGAGTTGGGGCAGAGCTGCAATCTGCTGCCCACAAGCCCCAGGCAGGGGCATGCACCCACCGGATCATGGCTCTGCCCCGGCTCCAGACCATGCTGTCACCACTGCAAGATCCCAGCCCTGGATGTGGAGCAGCTCCCTGCCCACCCGTGTGCCCTGCCAGCGCCCAGTGCTGCTGGGGCCAGTTTCCATGGAAACCCTGCCCCTGCGCTGCCAGGGCACCACTGCTGATGGGGTCTCCTTGGAAACTGGCCACAGCGGTGCCAGTAGGGGCTGCTGGGAAATGAAGTCTGGCCACCGACTGGATCTGCTAGTTTGCCCACCCCTGGTATAGACGAACTATAGAAGATCCAGAGAAGGGCAACAAGGATGCTTAGTGCTACGGAGATGCTTCTGTATGAGGAGAAACTAAAGAGGCTAGGTCTGTTCAATTTAGAGAAGAGATGCTCGAGGAGGGACATAAGGGTTTACAAGATACCAAATGGTATAGAGAAGTTCAATAGGGATTTATTATTTCTTCTCTCAATACAAGAACTAGGGATCAAAAAGTGAAGCTAGTAGGTAGTAAGTTTAAACCAACAAAAGGAAGTTCTTTTTCACACTGTGTGGCACTCATTGCCACCAGATGTTGAGGAAGCTGATAGTTGAGCTAGATTGAAAAAAGGATTGGACAAATTCATGGAGGAAAGGACATCAGTAGCTATTGAGCATGGGAGTTAGGGAGCCAGCATCTAGAACATCCTAGACCTTAAATGCTGGAGGCTGCAAGTGAGAGAGGGACGGTGGGAGAAACCCTGCTCATTCCCAGTTCAGTCTCCCTTTCAGCATCCGTTCTCTGCCACTGTGCGACACAGGCGATTGGGCAAGATGGAGCTATGGCCTGACCAGTCAATGGCAATTATGAAGAAAATTCCTGCATTGTTGGCCTTTACAACACGCTGGTTGCCTTGGACAGGTGCTCTTTTCAAACTGCTCTGAGCAGCAAAAATGAAACCGGTTCTTCCAGAGCACTGGCCAAAGCTGTGAGAGGAGAAATGCACATGGCTGCCCCAGGCAGATGATTGCATTTCTCACCTTTGTTTAATCTAAGGTGCTGGTAGCAAGAGGAAATGATAATACTGATTTTTTTTATTTATTTTTTTTAATCTTCCCTCCATCTGCAGTCACTCTTGCTTTCTCTCACAAATGCGCATGCATCCTCACTCTGAATTGAGCAGGAGGGGTTGGGAGCCCAGGGAATCTTTGCATGGGTCTCAGGTATGTTTTGCCCCATGAAAGTCTCCAGGAATAGGTGGGGAATCATTGGGGTCCTGGAGAATGTGCCTGGATGAGTAGGAGTCTGGAAGAGAAAGGGAAACAAAGGCAGAAGTAAGGCAGCCTGGCTAGTGAAGAGTACAAAGAACCTCCTGGAAATCCCATGTCAACCGAAACAGGTCCAACCTGAGTCCCATTGTCCTGTCACTCTAGGATCACTGTTCAGTCTCCATTGCACTGAAAGTCTCCATTGCAAGCCCCTCTTTTCTTCTGCTCTTATAGTGAATTTATCACTGGGGAGAGGTACCAAGTTGACAGCCCTCTCCTTCATAGAGCTGGTCTAATGTGAGGTTTCCCTGTTCCCCTCTGTCCTGATATCTCACCTGTGACCTGGAGTCTGGCTCAGTCTGGCTTATCCACTGAGACATCCAACAAGGGTCCCAATTACTTCAGGAGATGTTGCCATGTCAAGATAACCACTCCACCAGGAAATAAGCTCCGATGGCGAATTTGCTTCACTACAGTGAGTAGTAAAAGAAGCATTTAAAAAAAAAATGTTCCTGTTCTTCTGCACTAGGCTTGAACCTGAGAGATGAAAGGCCTTGCGCCCTGTATCCTGTTTCCAAAACTAGCTCCTTGTAAGTCTCACTTTCTTCAAAGCTGAACAATTTGGTCATAAATCTCCATTTCATAATGAAACTTGACACGCCACCTTTAAGCCTGGGTGTGAGCTTCCCCTGCTTGCAGAAGAAGCCGTTTGGACATTTTACATTATGGGAATGCTTATTAAAAAGAAGAGTGAGATTTCTTAAGGGCTTCTCATGACTGTGGCTCTGTGGCCACCGTAGACCAGGTGCTGTCCCCCTGACTTGCCTTAAGCTGTATCTTACTGTGAGCAGCCTCCTTAATTTCAAAGGCTTGGGGCATTTGGCTTTGTACTGGGTTTACCTGGCTTTGCCTGATTCAGCTGAATCATGGGTGTTGAGTTATACACGGCATTGAAAATTATGCTAAGTGCTAAATTATATCGTCAAAGCTTAATTTTAAACTGATCCCATGATTAGGGTCCAGGTCTTGGAGACTGGAGTTCTCTCCCTGTTTCTGCTGCCAGTTTGTGGCCTGAACTTGTCATTGCTTCGGTGCCCTCCTCTATAAAGAGGATAAGAATGAACACTTACCCATCTTTTTTTTATAAAGCCGGTCAGACCCGTGGGTGAAAGAGCTGTAAAAATGGGGCGTATTGGTTAATTACTAAATAATAACGTGTCTTATAGGAGTAAGGGTTGGTAGTTCTTGTTCACGTGGTTACGATTGTCTCTGGGGTGGCCTTATGTTTAAAGGGCAGGCAGCTGATTCTGAAAAAATCCCCTTGCATGGTAGCCCTCATGAGCCCATGCCAGGCCTCCAGACAAGAACAGAGTATAATATGGCTCTTGTTATTTCATTGAATCAGCTTTTCTGGGGCCTGGAGTGCTCTTAGCACAAGCAAATAAATTACCCTGCTCGTTTGCTGCATGCTCTGCAGCTCGCCATATGTTTGAGCTTGATAGAGATTCTTATCTGCCCAGCTAAAATTACTCAATGAAGGATGACATTTCTTATCAAGGGCTTTGCTGAATCAGAGAGGACCCAGCACCCACCACTCTTCTTTATACAGAGTTACAGGGCTGGGCAGCACTAACAGTGGACAGATTGTGCCTGTAGGTCATTAGAGCTGGCGTCAGGTTATTGTGAAAAGCAGACAATAGGAGGATTTTGCAGTAGCTGCTGCGGGCTACAAGGATAGAAGTGAAAATAAAGAAGCAAAGCAGTTTTGGTAATTTAACCACAACAGACAGGCCTATGACTTAGGCCAGGGGTCGGCAAGCTTTCAGAACGGTGGGCTGTAAAAACACAGCTGGGTCCAAGGTGAGCCGGCACTTCTGACCTGCCTGTTGCCATTGCCCCTGCCACTTCTCCCTAGTACCAAATTGCTGTCAATGTGCATGCCATCCTCAGTACCAAATTTCTGCCAGTTTTCATACAATGCCACACGATAACCCCCTATCCCTCCCTTCTCTTCTCCCCATCAAAATGCTGCCAAATCGTTCCACCTTCGAAATGCCACTCATATCTGGGCTTTGCAAGCCAAATGAAATTGCTTGGCAGGCCAAATCAAGCCTACAGGCCATAGGTTGCTGACCCGTGACTTAGGCAAGTGGAAATGTAGGACAGTTATTGGTCTAGTGGAGACCTCTGTGTCTCTGCAAAGATTGAGGATTGTGGATTCCCAAATGTTCCCCTTTTGTCTTTCTGCTCCTTTTCTTCTCCCTTGTCACAAAGGCACTCTTCTTCTTTTGGTTTCTCTTCTCCACAATACACCTCACGGTCCATCCTGCTCCTCCCCAAGGATCCTTCCAGGCTGTATGCAGAGAGAAAGTTGCTCCACTTTGCTGAATTGGCTTCCTGTCAGTGCTGGTCCCGATTTATCCAGGATTGAAGGGCCCAAGGACGAGCCGTGCTCAGCATCCCATGTTCCTGCTTCGGTTAGGAATGTCGTGGCCTCCTTGTATGTGATGAGGACCCCCCTTTTTCTCCAGCTAGGCCCTTTCTGTGAGGGCAGGCAGGACAACAGAAAGACTGAGGGTTAGAAAGTAAAATCAGTTGAAGGATGGTGTCCACCAAACTCTCCATGACACGTTTTTGGAGAGGGCAACTGTTCATTTGTGGCTTCCTTCTCAAGAGACTAGTTCTTGACTGGTGAATTCAGTCATTCTAGTGCTGAACCTAAGGACTGTGCTGAGTTTCCATAAAAATGTCACCTTCCATCCATGTACAGCCCCTTTCCTGTGCAAGAGGCCTAATGCATTTTTTCATATTTCTGTGCAGCTAGTAGAGGAAAGTCACTTGAAGTGCATGCACCTCTGGAGTAGAACGTGGCAGCGGGTGAACAGCACTAACCACTAAACACAAGGAAGCAAACAGCTGTCCAACAGAGTGGATTTAAGGTGGACAGAGAAGGCTGTTAGGCCAAGAAGAATTTGGTCAGGATGGCACAGTTAAAAGTCCTGTTGAGGCAGCATCCCACAGATGTGTCACAGGATCAGGGGCCTTGGTGTTGCTTCTGCTTTCTGCCAGGTTGCACACAACGGCTGGGTGGGCACTGTGCTGCGGGCCCCAGCTCTAAGGCAGATGGCAGCGTGCTACCTGTGCAATCACTGCTTCTTGCAGCTCTGACAGGCAAGCAGCTCTTGGTGGTAGGGCTGCAGGCTAACGCTGCATTGTAGTGCACACTAAAAATAGGCTTCTCTGCCTTGTTCAGTGCCTTGCTGATTTTTGCCCTTTGTTGTTGTTGCCCTTTCCTTAACTTGGCTTCCTGGTGTGAACGTGTGTGGTAGGGGACTTGTTCTCCAGCAACATCTCCTAAAACCCTTGGAGTCGGGAAACATTCTTTCATTGGGAGGCTGGTGCCAGCATGGGTTACCAATTCAGAGGATTGGGTTACCATTCATTCTTTATCCTCATCCGCCTGGAGTCTTCTTGGGACTTTGGCTGGGGACTTGTAGCCTGCCCTTCTTCATGAGGGTTTCTCTTACCTTCTACTATACCAGGGCACCATCTGTCTGCAGAGCTTTCTTCCCTTCTTCAGCAGGGGTTCCCTTGGCATTTAGCAGTAGGGGAAGTGCAAGAGAGTGGTGACCGCATGGACACCTGTTTGTGACCTCTCTTTTCCCCCTGATGTAGTGTTTCTTCACTCAGCACTGACATCATAGGACAGCTCTGAGTCACTGCAGCATCTGGTCCCAGTGCTATCAAACCTTGCTGATGAACCCCAGCCATTCAGTCACCACCTGGCTGCGCTCCACTGCTTGATCAGTAGCCGCATAATGCAGCTGGCCTGGGCCTGTATCCCCTTATGTAATGCTCTGATGGAGGAGGAGGGAGGGTGAGGCACAAATGGCTCCAAAAGTCCCCTTAGTGTTAGAAGCTATTCCATAGTTGGGGTTCAGACTAGTTGTACGCTGGCCCCTTGAAGTAACACTGTTCCCTGGCGGCTGCAAGCTGCACGCTCGTTAGGAAAAACTTTCTTACAAGGAGAGTAGTAAAGCACAGAAACAAGCTACCCAGAGACTTTGTGGAGTAAACCTACGGTAAACCTTTGTCCTTGGAGGTTTTTAAGACCCAGCTAGATGCAGCTTTGGTAGGATGATGTAGCTGGCAATAGTCCTGTTTCGAGCAGGGGGTTGGACTTGGACTAGATGACCTCCTGAGGTCTCTTCCAACCTTAATTTTTTATGACTCATTGTCAGGGGCACGTCCCTTCATGGAATAACCATCCTTGCGTGTAGGTGAACATCTCAAGAACAAAGCTTGGTGAACATCCATGTTTTGAGCTAGATCTTCGTCTGGCAGAAGTTGGCATGAATATTTTAATTGAGATGGAACCATGGCAGCATATAATTATAACCATGGCAGCATTGTAATTAACAGCTAAGGGTCTGGCTCTCATCCTCTTTCTGAAGCCGTTTTTCTCAGTGTACAGAAAAAAACAGGATTTTCCCTCCAAGTGGCAATCACGTGCCCTCTCTGTCCTGATCTTGAAAGCGAGGTACTTTGTAGTTTCAGAATCGCCACGCATCATCCTAACTTAATTGATCTTTACAGATTTGTGGCACCTGCTTTTCACATTGAGGCCTGAGCAGAAAAGATAGCCCCTTGAGTTCTGATTCCCTGGTTGAGTTTGCAGGGCTGCCAGGTAGAAAAAGCAGGGCTGATTTTTCTGTGGAAGGCCTGGGGACACAGTAAATGTGAAACCCACCATGTTCTTTTTCAAGTCATTTTCCAGACTGCCTGTTTATAAGATGAGCTGCGGCAGCTAATGTGCGGGGTATTCTCACTAGGGGAGAATTCCCTTGGGTCAAAAGTTCTTTGCGCATGGGCGGGGGACCTCAAACCCTTTTCCAAGCCCATATGCCTTGGCTGGAACCCGGTGCCGATCTCAGTGGCCAAGTGTGCAGTTTAGACTGACTCCAAGCAGTGTTGAGGCTCTACCAGTGCTGCTTTATTATGTCCGCACTAGACATGTGCGCTGGCTGATGGCTGGGATTCGGACAACTCCCAGGCTGGAGAATACAGTAAAGTCCTTGCTGTTGCAGGGTAAACTGTCTTCGGACCTTGGGCAGCAGGAGACCAACTGGTGCTCCAGTGGTATTTCTAGGGCTTCATCACTCCACTCATCTCAGTCCCTTGTCCCCAGTACTTTTTCCATCCACTGCTTACAGCATTGCTTACAGCAGCTTTCCTGAGCTAGTCAGGAAATGTCCACCAAAGCAGCTCTTCCTGCAGTAAAAAAGAAGGAAAACTCTACTTCTCCAGCTTTGACACTCTGAAAATGCAGAGCCCAATCCTTTAAAGAACCCGCAGCCTTTCTGTTCTGTTTTTCCATGATAAGCATGTGTATATGCCAGTAACTATTTTGGTGCAAGGTGTTTGCTGGAGGTTAATGGCCAGGTGATGCCTCTCAGACCTTGTCTATGCCTAGGCCCATTGCATTTTTCCTGCTGGTCATCTGTCATCTGTTAGACGGTCATTAGAGCTTAATTGCCAGCTGGTGTGTAATTAAGCTTCCCAGCCCTTTTTATTTTTATTCTGTTTCTTGAAGGAGCATCGCATGTTAATTACTGTATTTTCTTGTATACATCACACTCCCAAATAAAACACCCGCCTTGTTTATGGAAGGCAAAATATAGCAAAAGGATTATACCAGAGTCCTGCCAACTGTGACATAAAGTAAGCCTTCCTGGAAATGTAGTGTGTCCAAGAAGTGTGGCACCGGGAAGTCCCCTGGTGCCTGACCCAGACTGTCTCCTGGGATAGCACACTTTCTGGACACTCTGGCTAGGTATGTACGTTCAAAAAGCCCAAGGCAGAATCGATCTCAGTTGCACGGTTTTCTGTAAGCAGCGTAGTTTAGATCTGTAGTGAACACAACACACACTTGCTCTTGGGGAGTGGGGGAATCTTAGGCTGGGTTTTGCCACTTTGAAACCGGTCTGTGTGCTAGACTTCTGTTCTGTGACCGGTATAACCTGGTTTTATGTGCCAGACTTCTGTACCGTTACGGATATAGACCAATTTTTAATTGCCTATATTGGTAAAAGCGTCATGTCTGCACTTGGTGTCTGTTTCCAAGAGGTCTTATTCTGTGCTTTGCAAGGCAGTAGCAAGACAGTTCTTTACTGTAAGCAGTTCTTTATATAAGTTCCTGTAAATAGTGTTGTTTCCACACCTCAAGCCTCATCAAAGCACTACTGATAACTCGCTGCTTTGGGCACAAGCTACGGTACTCTAGCGCATAGTTGTAGCTGTAAGAGGGTTAACACGGGACTCTGCCACCTTGGTAGCTGCATGGCATGCACAGGGTCTCCAGGCTTGCTTTATTCCAGCGAAGGAAACCACTTTCCCACTAACAATGCACTTAAAAGCTTCCCAGCTTAAACCCCTGATTTTGGGGGGGGCGGGGGGGGGGCAGTACCTGTTGCATGTGAGAAGATATGGTACTTAAACTGCTTAGCTCCAAGTTTGTGATCCAAGTCACTAGACTTCAGTGGAGTTCATGCAATGGGGTTTACACTTGTACTTCACCAGCTTCAGCACATGTTTAAGGGCTTCCCTGAGCGAAGATAGATGGTTTTGTGAGTCTGAGCTGTAAGCCACAATTGAATCAAGTCAGTAGGTCTTAAAGGAGCCTGAGAGTTGAGTGGCAGTAATAGTCTGACCTCTTCATGAAGCTGTGTGTAGTGGAGGGAAGAACTGGTGAGTGGTGTAATCCAGGGAAAGGGATGCACAAATTATAAACTCTTTAGCCATAAATTGTGCTACTCTGCACCCCAGAGGTTGACATTTTCTCTTTACCCTGTAACTCAGGTACTGGGAGTGGGTGCATATATGTACCCTTCTGTGCTATGAGTAGATTTGTTTCATGTTTTCCAAGTTTCACTGGATATGGAGGGGTAAGGGCTCTCCAAGACCGTGAACTGCCTTTCTCTGCGTTCCTACAGGATGATGAGGCTTTGTTGAACTTAGGGGTTTGGGGGGATTTTTCTTTTGTTTTGTTTTTACTTACAAAGCAGCAGTTAGTCTAGAGATGAGTCTATTCCTGTGCTAAAGATGTATGTGCGGTTCACTCTTGGAATGAAGGGAGGCATCCAGGGTGCACGCTGGTCAGGATGTTAAAAAATGGCCAATGATTTTCGGGGAGCCCGGTTTCCAGAAGCACTGATCACTCATCCCTTGGATATTGAAAGCCTTTACAGCGTCTCCAGTGCAGCACCTTGACTCACTAGTCACTTTTTCAAGATTTTTCAAAAGCTAGTGTACTGATGATATAATATGACTGGTCCTGATGAACAGTATATGACTACATGGAGTACAGGTCCCAGGAGTATAACCAGGAACAAAGGGTGGAGGGAAAAAAACAGCTCATACTTAAGTAATATAACGGGAGAGCTTTCTTCTGATGAAGAGCGCTGAGCGAGAGTTTCCCGCAGAGGGAAGTCGGAGACCCATGGCTTGACAATGTAATGCAGGGAGCAACCCACCACTTTTCCCCAGGGGATGCGCTTGTGCATCTTTTTCCATCTCCAGTGTCTCCAGTTCCTCATATCTGGTGTAAATAATTGACAAGGATTGAAACACGATCATGGCCCGTCTGTGCAGGGGGAAGAGCATAAAAATGTGGGTCTGGTAAGGGGGCAGCTGAGGTGCATTGTGCATTCAACCAAGTAGATAACATGATACCTGTTCTTTAATGGTGTTTGTGCATCCTGGGTACCGAGCCAACAGGACCTCATGTGGCTCAAACTTTCTCATTTCAGAGTTAGCTTATTAATGCCTCCTCTCTCTGGCTTTTCTCCCTCCCTACCCTTTTCTGTTATGGTCCTGGTGGTCAGCAACTCCTTTCTGATATAACCCAACTGTGGAAAAGGGTAGGTTATGAACCCTGTTTTGTCCAGGGTCAAAGTTGGGATGATTACAGCTTCTGTTCCCCTTTAAAAGCAAATAAAATGTACATGCGTCTCTACTGGATCATACAGAGGCAGCGGTTGCATCGGTAGCTCTATCAGTATCTTTCGACTGCCTACTCAAAGGGACCTACTCATTTTGTGATTTCACAAATCGTGAAATGGAGCAATGTCCACAAAATCCACAGAAAATAATAACTTACTAAAATGTTTCGCGAGCTTATCACGGCGAGGCCCCTCAGCCAGTCAGAGGCATGGGGTGGGGGGCCCTGCTGCAATAAGCTGCAAAAATGGTGGCCGGCCCCATGATCTACCCATGAAATCAGCCGTCCACCTCCTTGATTTGGGTAGGTCCCTAGTTATTTACATCTGTCTGAGCCTTTAAATGTGGGAGATGGCTCGTTCTCAGGAAGATCATGCTGGAAATTCCAAGTTCTGCTGGTTGTGGCCGATCATTGCAAAATTCTTCGCATTTGTTATTGAGTTATCTTATTCAGCAATGTAGTCATCTGCTTTAGTAGTTAAATAAATGGCAGCTTTGTGGTGCGGACACATTTGTTGGCAGTACCTGTGAATCTGAGAAATCAAGGAATAAGTGTGAAGACTGAACTCTTCCTCTGTGTAGGTGGATGCTCCCAGGCTGGACTAAGGCACGCCAGCAGGGCAGTAGGTAAAAATTTACTCTCATCTTTGGGTCATTGCAGTTTTTGCAATCAACAGGGACCACGGTCTGGAACTTGATGATTAGCTGACTCTTCTAAAGCACTTGCACATGCCCACGAACCTATGGAAATGCTTCCTCGGGACACTCCCTGAACTGCGCGTCTCAGATATCCCTGACAGATGAGAGGTGGAGCTCAGTAATTATGTCAGAAAGTGGCATTTGCTGGCTTCACCCTCCTTGAGGTTTTTTCCTCAGTGTCTGTTGCTCTGTTTGTTCAGAGCACATTTAAATAGGCAATTAGTTTTCTGCATGCATGCGCACGGTGCTTTTTAAAAATCTTCTTGTGGCATAGAAGAATACGTGGGGGATTTAGCGTGTTGTATTTTTAACTTGGACCTTTGCCTATATCTAAGGCAGTGGTCCTGGCTTCTTTCTCTTCTATCTTGGTTTTTTCCCCTTACTTAAAATGACACACAAGGCTTCTCTAGAAACGTTTCAAAAAGCTGCAGTCAAGTCACACTATTGTAAGCTGTAGTATTACGGTTGCTTCCTGCACTGTTTGTATAAGAGTTGTTAGCTCCATTTTCAGAGGGGTCTGCCAGCATTTTGCTGAAAGATGAGGCACCAAAAGTATCAAACTGCTGTTTTAAAATGTAGTTAGCACGGTAATACCAACCAGCCTTGAGCCAGTCCTCCCTTCTCTCAGACCGCAGACTCTCCTTGTTCTTTGGGACAGCAGCATCCCCTGCCTCTTACTTTACACTGAAGGGCTACCTGTGCTCCCTTTTCTACTCTCTGGTAAGTTCCTGCACTGTTTTGCAAGCTTTTACGTAGGGGTGTGTGTGGGGGGTGGGGATAGGCCAGCAAAATCATTTAACCTAAAGCTGGGAAAGACCCGTTGGATCAGCTGGATCAGCTCTTCAGTGTTCCTGCCAACGCCGGATTAGTCAAGACACTGCTACTTCCTAGTGCTTTGTCCGTCTTGCTTTAAAAGTTTCAAGCAACAGAGCTTCCCCCCTCCACATTCCCTTGGGAAAACTTTTCCTGACAAGGAAGATGCATGAGTCTGTGTGAAAGTTTCTTGACATCTAGCTTAATTCCCCTTAATTTAATTTTAACTTCCCTTTTGCGTTTAAGGAGTAAAATCCCTTTTGAGAAAAAGGGTAAAAGGAGCACTTTCTCTCTTGCTACTTGATGATTTCAAATTGGGATCATTTTAACGAGCAAATTCTGCTTTCCCACAAATGCACTCTCCGTGTTAGGGTGGATTTAACCCCCAAGGGAGGTTTTCATGCCAAAAAGTATGACAACTTTTAGTGTTTTGACGGGTATTTTGGACCATTTGGGGTCACAAGTGTGAAAAAGTTACAAGTCACTAAATACTTTGCTCCAGGCAGGCAAACCTCTGCCTTCTCACTTGAAGCAAAGCTCTTGGGTTTTATATTGCAGCAGCTTGTGCTATCCCAGTGGGGGCCGCCCTTTTTGGCAGGTGTGCTACAAATTAAACCCCATGCCCTCCCTGAGTGTCACCCTGATCGCCTTCCCTTGCATGATCTGCTGCTCTGCTTTCTGTCCCCTACTGTACCTGCCATTGTTCTGGCTGCCCCCTCCCCAATCAGTGATGTGCCACACACACAGGTTGCCCATGTCTCTTGGGGCACACATGGTGTGGGTTGACCACCCTGGCCTAGTCCTTACCAGGACTGAACACTCGTTGTGCTGGCCACTGTCCATACGCATCTCGGGAGACAGACTCTGCCTTAAAGATGGTCCAGTTTAACTATGTAAAGCCAGCTAAAGGTAAGAGAGAGGAAATGTCTGTTCCCTTTCTGGGGCCTGAAGAGTTTAAATGAGCCACGAGAGCTTATACAGTAAGCTTCTGGCTAAGTAGGGGTTTCAGATCCAGTAGGACTTGTGCACATAATTGATGGGTGTTTTCCAACTCTGACTTGCGGTGTCCGGTCCTGTTTAGTTTCACAACTTCTCAGTTTCTTGGTGCAGCAGCCTCTTCGATAATGCCGCTGGCAGTAGGGGTACAGTCATTCTGTACAGCTGCAGGGGTGAGGATTAAAATAGAGAGTCTTATCTTCTTTCTTCCTTTCTGTTCCCTGCGGCTCTCCAGAACTGCTTTTGGGCCCCTGCCCATGGCTTGTGGAAAGCATCTTACTGGGGTCTGATTAGCTGCTTAGTTGTTTAACTGGCATCTGTCACTTTTTTTAGGCCCTGCTGCTTGTGCTCATTGGCTTTTATTATGACAATGGGAAAGAGATTTAAACATAGGAACCCAAGCATCCTGAGATCAGGGTATCTTGACAGTTATGGCCAACAAGCACTTCCGAGTTGGGTTATGTGACTGCAACTGTTTTCACATGGCAGCAGAAATGACCTACTTATCTGATTAGTGCCACCATAAAATTGCTAAAGAAACCATCCCTGTTTATTTGTGTTGAAACCAGCATGGTTTGTGGCTTGTATGTCTTTTCTACCACCTTTCAACTACCAACTTTTTTCTTGATGACAAAACACCCCTGGTCAGATTCTGAGTGTTTAGGGATACCAGTATGAATCCGGAGTACCTCCAAGAAAGTGACTGTGGATTTGTGCCCGAAAGCTTGCAAAGAACAAATTTTCCAACTATTTAATTGGTGTAATAGAAAATATCACATTTACCCAAAGAACCTTGTCTAACTGTGGATTTACACCTTCCTGCGGTCAACAGCTGAATTATGGATAATGGAGCATCACATCTACTTTCTCCTTGTGTTTCCCCATGCAGACCCTCCCCACAAAAAACCCACATTGGAATAATGAAGCAATAAGTCTTTCTGAGCAGAGATTTCATGTCCATTGGCAGAGTTTCTCTGATAAATACCTTCTACTGTGCTGGGAGAAACAGCCCCGTTGCATGGAGGGAAAAAAAAAAGAACGAGGGCTATTACTGGAGTCTCTGTTTCTGTTCTGTGCTTATGACCCTTGGTCTTGAGACCAGCTTTGACTTAGCGGGACCTTTTCTGTGAATTGGTTGTACGATCTGGCCCTGAATTAGCAAAACATTTCAGGATAAAATAAAGCGTCACCGGAAGTTGGCGACAGGTGAAGATATTAAAAACCAGCACCGCCATTTAGAATCTGATGCTGACTTTGGTTAGGTTGGTTCTAATCCCCGTCCTGCAGGATACGCAGTTGTTCCAAAGTTGGAGGCCTACCCATGGCATCCGAGATGAGGAAGATTACCAGATATTAGAGGAATAGTGTGTGTCTTTCTTTTCCATCTGAGCCAGTATAGCTTCCTGTGGACTGAGTATTTAGTTGCTGTCTGGCCCATGTTGTGATAAAGGAGGATCTTGGTGGCATTCAGCAGATGCCATCCAGTGGCGTAGTTCCATTAGCACAAAGATGGAAAGCCAAAAGGGGACGTTTTTCACTTTCATAATGTCAGCATCACTGAAAGGTGACAGGTGAGGCTGGGCTGGGAGGAAGGGGCTTTTACAATGTCTTTAAAAATCCTGGTCTCCCCACTCACTAAGCAAATATAAATCACAGGACTGTGAAATGGGTAAATGCTTGTCCTTAGTGAACGAGTCAGGCTTTTCATCCATATTGTGTTCTTTCTACCTCCAAACTCATGCTGTTTTAAGAGCCGTATTGTAAGGGAGCTTGTTCTGCTCGGTTGAAGATCAGCAAACTGGAAGCTTAGTTCCTAGGGTTTGTTTCTTTGATCACTGACTGTTTGGCTGATTAATGAGGTGTGAACTCAGCTGTTGAAGGTAAATGTTGCAACTCTATGGGAATTGTCACCTGAGTTGCCACATAAAGGGCATGAAATTGTTGTCAGAGAGGAAGTAGCTGAAACCAATTCGGTAACAGTTCCTATTTGCCTAGAGCAGTAGGTCTCAGGGTACTCAAGACACTAGCAGATGTGATGCTTGGTATTATCCCCTTTTTACCCTGGTGGAGCCAGGGGAAGCTGATGCACAAAAAGATCAAGAGACTCGCCCATAGTCACACAGGAAGCCTGTTGCAGAGCTCAAAGCTAGAAAGAGTTCCTGGCTCCCAGTCCTGTGATTTAACCACCAAACCGCAGTCTATCTGGTCCACAAGTGACTTATATTAGCTTGCTATTGGTTGCTTGAGAAATAACCAGTGTTAAACCCTCCAGACAGTTTTCCCTGGTGATGAATGATGTAGTCTCCCGAGCAGACATGTTAACCCCTGCAGCTCAGTGCCGGAGTTCTTTGGGTTCGTCACCTACTTGCCGAAGAAAACATCAGATAGCGCTTTCGGTTTGTGACCTATCAAATGTATTTGTTCTTGCTAATGAGGCAACTACATAAATATAGCTTGTTACTACTGTACACCCTGGTTACTACACTAGATGTTACAGTGCAGAACATTTCCGGGGTGGTACTTTACTGACCTTTGAGGAAAATGAACAAGCAGAGTCTCTTCTCTCTCCCCATGTGCTGAGTCAAGGCTGCTGCTTTCTAATAGAGATAGTATCTCTTGTTACCCAAAGCCGGAAATTTAATTAATGGCTGCAAACATCTGGGCGATGGCTATGTTTACACCCCGGTATATAAATACACTAGAATTAGCAGCTACTGTAGAGATCTGATGATATCTTTGGAGCAGTGCTGTTGAAACTGGGCAACTAGAAGAGGTTGCAAGACTGAAAGTGGCTTATTTGGGGAGGAGGAGAATAGTTCAACTTTGGGGCAAGACCCCTGGTTTTCTGTGCCTTCTCTAGGGGATTACAGCATGCCAGCCTGTATGTGCCCTGTACTTTCAATTGGATAGAAGGTGTTCTTCATTTCCTGTGTGACAGCGCTACATTGCAGCTGTATTCTGTCCCAGAGCTAACTGTACTTAGGGAGTTACTGTTGAAAATTGTCAAATGCTCTACCAAGATAAAATGTGCCTTGTGTATGTCTGATTGCATTATGTTTCCACATCAGGTCTGAGAGGAGTACATTTGGCTGTCTTAACCTCAGTGGTCAGACAGACGTGCATAAAATTAAAGACACGAATCTGTGTGTAGCCACCCCAATAACTGGTCTGTACTTCAGATAGTCTGAGTGACTGTAACTCCCATTTGACTTGAGTTGGACTGCAGATGCTTCACAGGCTGTGAAGATCCAGGTGTACATACCAGGAAGCATAGGGCCATCACTAAAGGCACCCCACTTTGAAACCTGAGCGCTCAAAAAAGTTATTAATTCCAAAGCCTACCTATTATGTGCTATTAAAATAAGAGAACTGCCAGGGTCTGCTTTGAACACTCAATATGTGTGCAATGTTCTGCTGTGAGCATTTGCATGCTAGATACAATCTCAGTTGGTATGATATAGATATCCATCTACCGCACATGCCTGGTGCTAGTTCAGTGAACTGCAGCACAAACGTGTGTGTGTGTGTGTGTGTGTGTGTGTGTGTGTGTGTACGCAGTGAAAATAAATATAGAAAAAAGAGAGAGAGAAAATCTCTTAGTACCCAAAGCTGCAAATCATAGATGACATGTAAGTGTTGATAGTCAGGGGGGTGGGAGGGCACAGCTCCATGCCACTGCCCCCACTGCTGCTGGGCAATGGTTCTAGCATCCCACCATTGAAGCAGAAACCTGGGGGGGCATGCGCCCCCACTGGCCCATCCACATATTGCCTATGCTGAAAATGTATTTTATGGCTGCATATATTAATACTGAGATACTATCTCTGTAGCTATATATATTTTGACACTATTAGACTGATATTGGGACCAAACTTCCATTGATTTCAATTATGCTTTTTCCTCATAAGTACAACTTGAGTCAGAATCTGGCCTGGTATATTTGGCTTTCGTTTACACTTGCTTCATCATCTAGATGCGTGGTCCTTGATCTAAAATGACTACTTTGTCCATTTATTATTCTGATGAAAAAGGATAGAGATGCCTGTAAATTCTCCCTTAGTTGGCAGACTCGCCTTCACCTAATGGCTTTGCTGAATTATGTCTATAGCACGCATAGGTTTGAAAGAAGGTTCTCCCTGGAAGTTTTCATTTTCAATTAAAAGTCTATAATTGACAAGCTAGGTTTCTTCATTTTGCTAGTATCCCATCTTACATGTCTAAATATACACAGCACTTGCAGATGTTGGCATTAAGCTAACAGTTGTGGTTAATTCAGTTCAAATTCAGCCTTTATTTGCATCTTCATAGTAGGATGGAGTTGTTCTTGCTCCGTACTGATTTCAACTGATACTCACCCCATTCTCAGTAAGAGTGGTGGTGGACGGGTCTTATTCGACCTGGAGGGATGTGGGCAGTGGGGTTCCCCAGGGCTCAGTCCTCGGGCCCGCATTGTTCAACATCTTTATCAGTGACTTGGGCGAGGGAGTAGAAAGCACCCTGTTCAAGTTTGCAAATGACACTAAGATGTGGGGTGAAGTGGGTACACTAGTAGGAAGGAACAGGCTGCAAGCAGCTCTAGACAGGTTACAGGGGTGGGCCGAAGAGAACAGGATGGGTTCAACACTGACAAGTGCAGGGTCCTGCACCTGAGGAGGAGAAACCAGTGGCACACCTACAGGCTGGGGAGCTCCCTTCTCACCAGTGTCGAGACAGAAAAGGATCTTAGAGTCATCACTGATGCCACAATGAACATGGGCTGACAGTGTGGGGACGCGGTCAGGAAGGCTAACCGTACCTTGTCGTGCATCCCCAGATGCATCTCAAGCAGGTCCAAGGAGTTGATCCTCCCCCTCTATGCGACCCTGGTCAGGCCGCAGTTGGAGTACTGCATCCAGTTCTGGGTGCCACACTTCAGGAGGGGTCAGGACACCATGGAGAGGGTCCAGAGGAGGGCCACCCGCATGATCTGGGGACAGCAGGGCAGGCCCTACGAGGAGAGGCTGAACTTTTTCAGCCTCCACAAAAGAAGGCTGAAGGGGATCTAGTGGCAGTCTACAAACTAGTCAAGGGGGACCAGCAGGCATTGGGAGAGTCCCTGTTCGCGGGAGTTACAAGAAACAACGGACACAAGCTAGCGGAGGGGAGTTTCAGGCTAGACATCAGGAGGCGCTATTTCACTGTCAGGGCCGCTAGGATCTGGAGCCAACTTCCAAGAGAAGTGGTACTGGCTCCTACCCTGGGGGTCTTTAAAAAGAGGATGGATGAACATCTGGCCAGGGTCGTTTGCCCCCGGTCCTCTTTCCTGCCATGGCAGGGGGTCGGATTAGATGATTTCCTCAGGTCCCTTCTGAGTTTACCAACTATGAAACTATTTTTAGGAATCAAAACGTGCCCCTTTGCTGTTGTGTTTCAAAAGAGTAGTCCAGTAAAAACTCTACGAAAGTGAAAAAAGGCAAATATGATCCCATCAGAAGGACCATTTCCAGGAGAGATAAAGACAGGGTGGTGCCACTGTAGAAGAAGTTTTTCTTCTTCACTGCCATTGCATCTTCAAGGTGTCATCTGGCAGAACTGTTTTGGATGGCAAATGGCCTGGTTAATCCAGCTTGCCTCTGCCCAGAAACTAAGTCAACTTTAGTTCTCTGTGATTAGTTTGCCACCTACTTTGCAGACAAAATTGCCCACATCCAGTACAGCTTGGGGACCATGACTTTTGCTACAGAGTCAGAGTTTGTGGTTGAGGAATCATAGAATCATACAAAGTGAGGGTTGTTGGACCTCACATCTAGTCCAACCCCCTGTTCAAAGCAGGACCATCCCCAGCTAGATCACCCCAGCCAAAGGGTTGTCTAGCTGGGTTTTGAAAACCTCCAAGGATGGAGCTTCCACCACCTCTCTGGGTAACCTGTTCCAGTGTTTTCTTTCCCTCCTACCTAGGGACAAAATTCTTCCTAATATCTAACCTAAACTTCCCTTGCTGCAACTTGAGACTGTTGCTCCTTGTTCAGTCAAATGCCACCACTGAGAACAGTCCAGCTCCGTCCTCTTTTGAACCCCTCTTCAGGTAGTTGAAGGCTGCTATTCAGTTTCCTCTCAGTCTTCTCTTCTCTACACTAAATAAGCCCAGTTCCCTCAGCCTTGCCTCATAAGTCACGTCCCCCAGCTGCCTCACCATTTTTGTTGCCTTCCGCTGGACTCTCTCTGATTTGTCCACATCATTTCTGTAGTGGGGGGCCCAAAACTGAACAGTTCTCCAGATATGGTTTCACCAGTGCTGAATTGCCTTCTTGGCAACAAGGGCACACTGTTGGCTCATATTCAGCTTATTGTCCACTTTAACCCCCAGGTCCTTTTCTGCAGAGCTGCTGCCCAGCCAGTCACCTCCAGCCTGTACTGGTGCATGGGATTGTTCTAGCCTGAGTTCAGGACTTTGCACTTGTCCTTGATGAACCTCATGAGATTCCTTTTGGCCCAATCCTCCAATTGTCTAAGTCGCTCTGAATCCTAGCCCTACCCCCCAGCGTCTCTACTGCTCCTGCCAGCTTGATGTCATCTGCAGACTTGCTGAGGGTACACTCCTTGCCATCTTCCAGGTCATTGATGAGGACATTGAACAAAACCAGCCCCAGGACCGAACCCTGAGGCACTCCACTTGATACCAGCTGCCAACTAGACATTGAGCCATTGATTATTGAATCCAATGTTCCAGCCAGTTTTCTGGCTACCTTACAGTCCATTCATTCAGCCCGTACTTCCTTAGCTTGCCTGCAAGAATCCTGTGGGAGATGGTATCAAAAGCCTTGCTAAAATCAAGGTACACCACATCCACCGGTCTCCCCGGATCCCCAGAGCCAGTCATCTCATCATAAAAGGCTTTTGTGTTGGTCAGGCATGACTTGTCCCTTGTGAATCCATGCTGACTGTTCCTAATCACCTTCTTCTCCTCAAAATGCTTAGAAATGGATTCCTTGAGGATCTGCTTCCCCCATCCAGTAACAGTCCTGCACTTGCCCTGATGCTCCTCTTGCTACTGACAGACTTGTAGAATCCCTTCTTGTTACCCTTCACATTCTTAGCTAGCTGCAGCTCCAGTTGTGCTTTGACCTTCCTTACTTCATCCCTGCATGCCCAAGCAATGCTCTTAGATCCTTCCCTAGTTATTTGTCCAGGTTTCCACTTCTTATAAGCTTCCTTTTTGTGATTTTGTTCACTGAAGAGTCCCCTGCTAAGCCAGGCTGGTCTTCTGCTATACTTGCTAGTCTTCCTGTCTATCAGGATGGTTTGTTCCTGCACTCTCAGTAAGGTTTCTTTAAAGTACAGCCAGCTCTCCTGGACTCCTCTCGCCCTCAGACTGGCTTCTCAGGGGATCCTGCCCATGAGTCCCTGAGCAAGTCAAAGTCTGCTTTTCTGAAGTCCAGGGTCCTTATTCTGCTGCTATCCATCCTTTCCTTCCTCAGGATCCTGAGCCTGCCTAATCTCAAGGCTAAAGTACTGTAATGTGCTGTACATAAAGCTGTCTTTGAAAAGTGTTTGCCGGCTACAGCTGGTGGAAAATGTGGTGGCTTGCTTCTGACAGGGATGGGTCACCAGGAGCGCATAAGTCCAGTCCTCCAGTGTCTGCAGGGGCTTCTAGTAGAGCTTTCTGGGTGCCATTCACAGAGCTAGTTTTGACCTGTAAAGCCCTAAATAGCCTGGTACCTAACTTTCTAAGGGACTGTCTTTTTCCCATATGCCTGAACATGATCCCTAAGGTCAGCAGCCTCCTGCAAGTGCCATCAATATGCCAAGACCACCTGGTGTGGAATGTCATTCTCATCCGTCATTCCTCAGCTCTGGAGTTTCGTCCCTCTTGAAGCCCAGCAGAGCCCAAGGCTGGACATCTTTCAGAAGTGTGACAAGACCTTTCTGTTTGGGCAGACGTTTAGCAACCAAATTAGACTGGGATATTGTTTAGTGGGTCTCAGCTTTGTTATGTTTTTTTATTTATTCTAATCGCCCTTTTAAGTTGCTCGATCTCTTTTGCCGTAGGTTACCCTGAGCTTTTTGGGGGAAGGGCAACATATAAATTGTACAAAAAAGTAAATAAATACATAGGGTACTGGGAGATCTCAACTGGAATAAACTAGCTGCAGCTAGTTCTAATCAGACCCTGTTTCAGGCCAATGAACAGATGCTGAGAAGGGCTACTAGGATGATCAGGGGAATGGAGAAGAAAGTCAGAAGAACGTGTGTTTTTTAGCCTAAGAAAACAAAAGTTGAGAGGGAGTAGGTATTCAATAGGGGGGGTGGTAAACATTAGGGAGGGAAAAAGCAATTTTAATCTGAAGGACAGTGTCATTACAAGAACACACATACACGTCAGCCACAAAGAGTGAAGTTGGAAGTTAGAAGATGCTTAACCACGAAAGAAGCTTGTTTCGGGATCAGTTTCCCCATCAGTCGTGGGGACAAAAGCCCTAAACACTTGCAGCTTGATCAGTTTCTGAAAATAATTGGATGAGAGGGGTAACCTGCTGGAGCAGGGGGCTCAGGGTTGCCAACTGGCAGTAATTTTGGCAATAAAAAAAATCAAGCTAAAAAAGACTGTCAGTAAAGTCCAGAAAAAAACTCAAAACTTTAGCCATCAGTAAAAGCACTAAGCAGCTCCCGCTTGATTGAAGCTCTGAGAGCATAGCAGTCCTACCTGATGTCCAAGTGAGAGCGCAGAACCCTGCAGGGAGCCTTCTCAGCCATGTGCTGTTGCTGTTGCATCCCAGGCTGCCTGTAAACCTGTTGTATCTCACGTAGGCGTCTTTGGGGGTCCGTGCCGAGAAAGTGGGGAGTTGAGCTAGCAGCAGAAGGCTGGGGGGTGGTGGGATAGGGGGCAGTATATTGCAGGTTGAACTTGGGGGCATCAGAGTGGAGGTAAGGAGGAGGCCTCTGGTAGGAGGGAGGGGCAGCACAGTGTAAAGCCATCACTACAGTCAACCCAACTCAAAATATTTTTTACTGCAAACTTTTTACTGACAACCAAGCTTTTCCTTTTTGCTACAGTTGATGTTAAACCCCTAAATTTGAACCCAGCTCCTCTAACTGGGGTCTGGCAGCAGGACAGGTCCTGGCAGAGGAGTTACGTTTACGTTATGTACAATATATCAGGAAAAACATGTCAGTTAAAAAAAGAAAAAAAAAAGACTATCAGTAAAAAGCTTTCAGATTGTCGGTAAAAAAAAAAATGTCTTAGGCTAGCAACCCTGGGGGATCTCCACTCAGTGAGTTAGGATGTCCCTTCTAGCCCTATAGCATTGTGAAAGAGGATTTGTGAAGGAAGGAAAGGATCAGCCTTCTGTTTGATTTGATAGGCTTATGTTCAGAGAGGGGAGTTCTGCCTTCATTAAAGATACTAGGATGTTTCTGAGATGCTGGCCAAGTGACCAGGAAGGTGGTTTAGTGGTCTGCGCCCAGCATGTAATAGGCTTTTACACCTTGGAACTCCTGATCCCAGGAAGGATCACTTGGCCTTTCATCTGATTTGCATGTATAAATTAATCACTGTGTGGCCGCATCTACACAAAACGCTGATTATGCAGTCGGTGCTGCGTAGTCATTTAGTACTTGTTCAGTACTTATATAAGTACAAGTACTAAATGACTGCGCAGCAACCCAAGCTACTGCACAGTAGTGCTGACGGATACCATTTTTGTGATGCTGCTGCTGCTGCTCAGTAGCTTAATATTACACAGCAGTGTTGCATCACGGTGGTTGCCACGTGACGATACTGACGGTAGGATCAGGTAACTGCGCCGTCAGCATCTCGTGTAGAGGTGGCCTCTTTTTTGAGGCTGGATCTCTGTCTCAGACAGGTGCTCTTGTATGATCACAAATTAACAAGTTTGATGCAGGCATTAGTGGCTGCAATTCTGTGGTTAGCATTATGCAAGACTTTAGACCAGATGATTGTTTGGTTTGCTGACCTCAACATCTGTGAAAGTAGCAATAATAAAGAAACAAGCACCACACAGTTGGGGGTCAGAATCCCAAATTTATTGAAAGGGGAGCTCACTGGCAACACTCTTAATCTAAATTATTTTAAAGCCAATTTAATACTAATCTGAAAAGGGATTTAAGTAGTGTGTAAGCGTTAAATTTACTCCCCTTAGGTTCTCTTACATAACATAGTACAGAGATACCAAGGAAGCGCTCAGTTTTAAGTGTTAATGATTACCAAAGCATTTTTTTCAGGTCTTATCACATAATATGGTGATAAGTGAGTGGCCATTTTGAAGCTTAACGGTTGTCACTTAAACCTTGTAGACACTGAAAAATTCAGGGATGAGACTTAGACCCTCCTCTTCCCAATATGTGGTTCCCAAGACTGGAGCTAGTAGTAGGCTCTCTATTTTTTAAATAGCCACAATTTGTTGGCCCTCAGTTGTGCATTCATCAAGAGAGGAGGATATGCACACGCACACACACAGAGGCATTTTTCCTTTGGTTCGGGTGCTGGAAGTCTCTGGCTTGGGTGTTGAAGGTCTTTAGTCCTGTCCCCACTGATGAAGCTGCAGGACCATCCCAAAGGCACCATGCACTATGCTGGGGCATTTGATTTGGGACTGGTCTCCACAGCCAGTCACAGCTTTGGTTTCCATTGGACTTGGTTTTCTGGTTGAATACAGAGTTGATCTGTCCCCCTTAGGCTGCGAGACCAGCCTTCAGGAATGAAGGTGGTGGCTGTCACAGAGCAGGGATTCGCTGTGCTTGCTCTGTATGAACGGGCTTTGCTTTTCGGGGCTCTTCACTGAGAAGGTTGGAAGGGGCTACACAGAAGCTTTGCTGCACATCTTGTCAATCTTCACACCTTGTTTGGGTCTTGGAGATAGAGCAAGTGACTGAGCTTTCTTCAGCCCACTGAGAAATGAAGGCTGCCATCCTTCAGGCTGGGAAGTTTTGTTTTTTTTTCTATTTTAGCAGCTTGTGCAGAAATGGTTCAGTGACTGTGAACCATTTTAGGGGCTGAGCAAGCACGCAGAACATGTGATTCATACCTGGGCTTTTCTCTTCCTTTTTGTAGTGTGAACTTGCGGAGGTGTTTGGAGATTTCAGAGAAAAAACTCCAAGAGAGGCCTAGGCTATGACTCAGCCCCCTTGGGAACCCTTGGGGTGTTTCCCCCACCCCCTCATTAAAGAGTTCACTGGTAAGAAAGTTCTCTAAGAGGTTTTGCCCCATCAGTTGTGTGGCTCAGCTGATTTTGCCTAAACGCAGCTAGTCGGTGAATGGAAAGATCACATCATTGCATGTGAGAAAGTTCTTGTTATCTCCAAATAATTATAACGGCAGTGTTGACTGCTATTAGGGCTTCAGAAAATAACCATGCCAGGTAAGAACCTGACCCAGTGCCTTAATGATGCTGTGGACCTAGGTTTCATTTTTTTCCAGTCTTCTATGCCTTGAACTAACAGCAAGGACTAGGAGCAAAAGAAACCTGTAAGAGGTCTTGGTATAATCCCTGATTCTACAAAAATACTTACTCTTAGGAGTAATCCCAACCCTGTTCAACAAAGCAGTTGAGTTTTGTGGAACTTAAATTTGTGCTTAAAGTGAAGTATATCTCATAGCTCTAGTCTGCATACAATTTTAAAAATCTTATTATTTAATATCTAATATTAATGAGTTATGGGTCTTTGGAAGCAATATTTTTAAACAAAGCAAATGCAGAACCCTAATGCAGATGCCGCTTTGCTGGTGTAAAAGACCTTATATCTGTATTGCTCATTCCCATCTGGGAAGAGCAATAAGCAAGGCTGCTCCAAACACATTTATCTTGGTAAAGAGGGTCATACCGGTGGGATGATGCCAGTGTAGATAAAGCAGTTTGCCTCTGTGAATCTGTCAAACTTCCATACTTTCCTGAACATCAGTGGGATTCCTCCTATGCCTACATTTAAGGATTTGCTTTAAATGCTTTGCTGAATTGGCAGACAAAACTCTTTGGGTAGAGGCGGTATCTTTTATTAGACCAACTAAATAGTTGCAAAAAAAAATGGTTCTTAAAAAAAATGTTCTTTGCAAGCTTTCGGGCCCACATGCCCTTCATCGGGCAAAGGAAAAGCTGAAGCTGTTATGAGTTCTCCAAAGTAGAAAAGAAGCCAATCTGTAAAAAGCTGCTCTGTGAAAATGCAAATGTTAAGTAGTTTGGGAACACAATCTCTGGTAAAAAAGCAGGCAGGGTACCTGTGGTTATCTGATGGCTTTTTGCTAACTAACGTTGGCCAAGTCTTTCGGTGATGAGTTGAACATCTGTGTAACAGTCAGCCTTTAAAGACCTGTAGGTGGGGGCAGAAGGCCTGACACAGCTGCTGTTCTTCCCAAGGTGGTGGCATTTTGTTTTAATTGTGGTGGTCCCTGCAAGACCAGGTCTTTGAGGCCACACGGTACCTGCACCGCAGTATATTTGCAGTTTATCTGTTTTGGTCGTGGCTGGTGTTTATAAGTTGTATTTACTATGCTGTTTCTATAAACATGGCGAAAAGTGCAACGTTTGGATTTTAGCCCAGTTTCTTAGTGAGATGTTGATGCTGCAAGCTGGTGCAGTCTGGAAAAAAGAGAGCCGCTCAGGATCGGGCGCTCTCCATATATACAAAAAACTCTCTCCTACTTCACTGGATGGGTTGGGCTCTCTCTGGGGTGTTACTGTCTTGCTCGTTCTACCTGCCAAAGTCCCAGGAGCACGTTTGTGTCCCTGCCCAATCTACCGGGCACAGCACAAGAATCCAAATGGACTAGAAGAGATTTTAATATGACATCTGCTGGGTGACTTCGAATCACAGAAAAGTTGAGTTGCAAGGGACCTCCAGAGGTCCCCTTGTCCCAACCGCCTGCTCAAGCCAGGGTTGTCCCTGTCTGAACTACCTTGACAAATTAGAATTAACTATCCTGTTTTTCAAAACTTCAAGAGCAACCCTCACACACAACTCGCAGACATAATGCCTGAAACATCCAAAACACCCTTTAACTTGCCACAGGTAAAGCAGAGGAAGGAGGGCACTGCCAGCATCCTTTCCCTGCAAGGACAGGAAATGGTTGTAAAAATATGTTTAAGAGACCCAAGGAAAAGGATTTCATAGACATTAGGGCTGGAAGGGACAGCACACCCTCACCTCTCCTCCTCCGCCTCCCCCTAAATTTTACAGCATCCCTAGACCATCTGCTCCACTGCCTCACTGCTTAAGGAAGATATTCCTGATGTGTGATCTAAACGTACATTGCTGCAGTTTAAAGCCACCACTACATGTTCTTCCCTCTTCAAGGGAGAAAAGTCATTTTCCCTCTTTATAGCAGCTCTCCAAATTTTTGACGACTGCTGCCATATCCCTCCTTTAATCACCTTTTCCCCATGCTAAACATGTTTAGTTCTTTCAAACTCTCTTCGACATTGCAGCCATCGTCTTCAGTAAGCATCACGAGTTGATCCCACTGCAGTAAAATCAATTGGTCCTTAGTCAGTGAGTCAGTTCCTTGATGTGGGGAAATTGTCCAGATCTTAATCTGAACCATACAAGTAACTGTTCAGAAGTGGGGTATAACGGGTTATTTAGTGGAGAGTCAAAACCAGATTGTGCTATAGTTTCTCTCTCTATCTTGGTTTTGGTTATATTGCTGTAATATGGGAGTTTGTGCATGCGTGTATGTCTGTGCAAAGACATACAAATGTTACATATGCGGCATATGGGGACCGCAAGCTTTGTACTATTGACTAAACTATATACATTCATGCTCGTTGCTCAGCACTGATGCAGCAATAACACCAAACAAGGAGAAACGGGAAAAATACAGTACTATTAGTGGAATAAACCCATGAGCCAGAATCCCAAAATCATAACCCTATCTGCAGTTGTTTGCTCTAGTTTACCATCTTTGCTAGCATGAGTCTGGAGTGAGCATCAGGTAGTGGGACTCAGAGTGGCCAATCCTCTTGAAGTTGGCTTCTGCGTAAATCTTTTCCCTGGTTTGTATTGTTCCCCCCACCCCAGAAAGAGAAGAATCGTTTTCCAGACCATTCTCTACCTGTAGCTGTAATTGCTGTGTTTCTTGACCCACTGATTTGATACATTGTTATTGGTCTGGGTACTGCTTTGATTTTTTAATTCTTTGTTAATGTTGTTTTTCCCTTCTTGTTTTTTTTTTTCTGTTTTAACAGATCAGTCTGGAAAATATGAACCATGAGAACATCCAGTCACCATTAGATAAGTATTACAGTGACTCACATTGTCATAGCATTGATAGAGACGGCTTTTAGAAAAAGATAGCAGTCTAGTGGCTGACACGCAAAACTGGGAGTCTTTTTTCCTGCCTTTGACACCTCGCTGTTCCTCTGACTTCCTCTATTTTTCATGAACAACACAATCCCTTGCTTGTGGTTCACTCACCTAAACAGTAATGCAGACACATTGCCAGACCCAAGAGGCAATACAGTGATGATTATTTAGTTTCTGCAAAGTTACTAAGACCATGTGTATTAATTACCTAGACAGACAAAACTCCTGGGGTAGAGGTGATTATCGTTTATTAGACCAACAAGATAGTTGATAGTTATTTGTATTGCCTAGACATTTTTGTATTGCCTAGATGTTTTTTAAGCATGCAGTTAGTGGCTTTCCTGTTTTTTGTGTGTTTTATCTTTTTCCAGCAGCTGATTTCTGTCTTGGGACCAGCAGCCCAGAGTGCAAGAGCAGGTAAGAGGACTGCTGTTTTGCACTTAACCTACGTAATTCAACACCATAGAAAAAAAAAATTAACCCCAGTGAAGTCAAGGCAAAACTTCCATTGACCACAATGGGAAACAGATTTTACCCATGGTGTTTGTGGATATTATTGCCCATCTAATCTGTTCTATACAGCTCATGGCATCATCAGGGCCTCAAAGGCATTATCCCAGATTGAAATAAGTAGTAGTCATAATGCCGAAGCAAAGGCAAGGGAGGGCAATCTGTTTTTAGGATGGAATTGCAAGAAGGTGAAGAATTGAATTGCAGAAATAAAGGACACCTTTGAATTGGCTAGAGTTGCAAAAGCATCGCCACTGGCCAAGTTATAAGAAGGTTCGGACTAGAGACAGACTGTAGATGAGCAAAGAGAGGGAGTGAAGGGCTTTAAAGACGCTGGAGCAAGTTATGGACTTTCAATAACCAGGAAGAGCAGTTTTGTCTTGTGGATGGTGAGCCATGGACGGGTGTGTGTGGGTGGGGGAGCGGTGGATAGAGTTGCATGCCTTCTTTAGGAGAGAAGGGTGACATGAGCCTTTTGCGTTCCTGTTTGGTTTGTACTTCTAGTTTTGTGGTGTGATGGGTAGACCTATGCAGGGGGTCTGCTCTAGCCCTGGTACGTGTTGTAGTGTAGTTAGGAACGTCTTCGTATCTCTGAATAACGTTTGTTCAGAGCATTAGCACCATTGAGGAATAAAGGTCAAACCCTTAGGTGTCTCCCATGCTACAGAGGTGACTCCTCATAGTTTTATAGTTGTCAGGGGCCGGAAGGGACCTTACAGATCATCGGGTCCAGCCCCCCTGCAGTTGGGCAGGAAAGACTGCTGGGGTCAGATGACCCCAGCAAGATGGGCATCAAGATGCTTTTTGACGATTGCAAGGGTGGGCGATGGTACCACCTCTGCGGGGAGCCTGTTCCAGACCCTCGGTACTCAACTTGTAAAGAAGCTTTTCCTTCCGTCTAGTCTGAAGTGATCCTCACTCAGCTTGTGCCCATTATTCCTGGTCCTCCCCTATTGAACAAATGCTCCCCCAGGCCCTGGTGTACGCCCTGGATATACTTCCCTTGTTGTGAAGCAGGCCAGTGCAGAAATGTGTAGGAAAATGTGGTTTGTCTCGTGAGCTGGTGATCATGGCCGCACCGTTTCCCAATGATGGAATTGCCTTTAAAACCTTCTGGGGTCAGGCGTTGCCAGCTCTACCAGCGACTCAGCTGAGTCTGATTAATCTCACCACAAAAATGCTTGAAGTCACATCCTGACATTGCCCTTCAGAAGCCATTTGGCTTCCTGGTCAACCACATCTTATTGCCCCAGCCAGTGAGTGGAGGGCCGTGGCTTCAGGAGTTTTATGAGATGCCTTTCTAAGATGGTGTGTCCGCAGCTCAGGTGACATTGCAGGTGAGCGTTTCAGAGCTGCTGAAGTCTCTCTGCCATCACTCAGTGGAAATCCCAGCCTTCTTCCTCCGGGTATCTGCCATGTATTTGTCGCTTCATGGAGGATTCCACCTCAGAAGTCACATTCTGGTGTTTTCCCTGTGCGCTGTCTCTGCAATACTTAGTCGACCGTGCAGCTCAGGCATGCTGCCTGGCTGCCCAGCACAGCTCTGCGTTTGAGGTGGCTGATCAAAGGGGCTTTCCAGCCACAGAGGCCATTATTAGTAAGTTAGCATTTACATGCCCCTGTGGGCTAAACCTGTTAGCTGCATGCAGACTTTTCTACAGATTGCTCTGGCCTGTAAATAATAGACTCATGAAGTTTCCGAGAAGCGTAATAACTTCCCTAAATATTTTTACCCCATTCGAATGAGCGCTCACTTGTGCACATTCTCTCTCTCTCTCTCATTTTGAAAAGTTCATTAAAAGGATGAACAAGGTTAGATGCCTTTTATTTTTATTTTTTTAGCAGGGGTTTTTTTTTCTCTCCTTTTTGTGGTTTCCTTGTGGGCCGCTGCAGGACCATGAAAAGTCTGAACGAGTCTGGGGAGTGTGCTTGTAAGACCATGCAAGCTACAAGACCCAGGGTAAAGTTTTGCAAAAAAGTCCCATGGTCAGAAGAGACTTAGGCATCTAAATCACATAGTCCTTTTGAGACTGGGACTTCATTCCCCCGAGGCACTCTTGCAAATTATTACCTCCCTTTCAGAGCAGTCATGGCAGTATCCTGCTCCTATCAGAGGCTAATACCTATTAGCAGCAATTACAGTGGGTGTTTAGCAGTATTATTTTTCTCCTAGCATCTCAATATTTTGCAGGTGTTCTCCCCTGGATGCATTTCAGCGCTGGGAAATCTGAGGTGCTGAAATAAAGAAAAGACGTCTGCGGCTAGGCCAGGCTGCCAATTGAATGCTTCAGCATGGTGCTCCACAGCCATAGGAGCA
The DNA here is from genome assembly GCF_000455745.1 of Alligator sinensis. Classification (NCBI taxonomy): domain Eukaryota; kingdom Metazoa; phylum Chordata; order Crocodylia; family Alligatoridae; genus Alligator; species Alligator sinensis. The sequence goes on along the minus strand of NW_005842115.1, from coordinate 1,791,266 downwards.
GCCCACAGCCCCTGGCAGTGCCATGGGGCCACGTTGTGCCAGGATCATGATGAGGAAAGTGTTCCTGCACCAAGTTGCCAAATGGTTCAGAGGTGCCATGGCAAAAGCTGGGTGTGAAAGGCGTGGTGAATTAATTGACAGTCCCTTCAGTGTTTGGCAGGGAGGATCTTCTCATATCCCAGAGCAGTTCCAGGCCACTAGGTTTATACAAAGTTACATGTTTCAGTTGAAATGAGTACAGGGAGGAGCAGTTTCCTCTCTTGCCCTTTGTGGCTGCCCTGAGTTGCAAACCTGGCCAGCTTTTCCTTCCAAAAGCCCTTGCAGAACTGGATTTGGGGAGCTCCCCTTGTGATTCTGCAAGTTCTCCTTAAACTTGCTCCCTGAGCCCCTCACAGACCACCTACTTCCATCTTGTCTGCTCAGGCTGCACCAGCCAATCTCATCTTCCTCAGCTCATTTCCACAGCCAGAGGCTCTCCGCAGTTTGGGGTTTTGGAAGAAGGAAGGCTATTAAGCAGCCGTATCAATTTTTAAATCCCTTTCCTTCCTCCCTCCTTCCCTAGGAACCTCTGGTTCACTTGGTCTTTGTGTCTTTGGAGCCCCTTCCCTTTGGCTTATTTCTTCCCTTTTCAAGCTTTCTTCCCTTGCATTTTTCATGATATTCTCTGCCAAAGATGCTCAGCAGTATAATTTCTGTGCATGTCCTGACATAGGATTGTTTCATCGAAGTGAACAAAGCTGGGACCTGGCCTGGTATGAACCAAATCCCAGAGATTTGGAGCCTAAACACTTTTTGATTCCTACCGTACAATGTGTACATCCCCCAAAACTGGGCCCTGCAAGCTCAAGGCCCTCTCAGGAGGATCCCCCATGTTCCCCCTAATCAATCCTGAGTGTAAAGGAACAAAGTTAATACAGCTTAGAATTGGGCAGCTCTGCACATCTGCTAAAACCAACTTGGATAAAAGAGGAAGCATTGCCTCTTCAACAGTGTTTAATTTAGAAAGCTTTTCATCACCTGAAGGAACTGCACCCATTACACGTGCATGGTACCTGAGGGGCTACTGTGTTCAAGTTTACCCTTCAGGGCATGCTACAAGGATCACCTGGCCAGGGGGCTTTTTTGGAAGGATTGTTGCTTGGGGCAATTTGTAGGGAAGCGCTCTAAGGTTTAGTGAGTAACTGCTCCTTATGGTGAAGGTGGTTTGTTTCGGGGATTGGCACTTAAAATCTTGTCAAAGGTTCTCGGGTCTTCGGAGAAATGCCGTGTCCATGGTCTGGTTGAATGAATCTAAATAATTTTCTAATAAGTGGACCTTGAGTGTTTTATATTGTCCGGGGATATTGTGCTATATGGGAACTGCATGGAGGCCTGATTATAGCTGGTGGGCTGTAGCAAATACAGAATAGCCAATAGAAAGCAGCTTGTGCAGTGAGAAGTAGAGTTTCTAATTGAAGCATGTATGTTTAATCATGTCTGTCTGAAACAACTGTAGGATAAAACCTTGAGTGACAAGTCAGGAAGGAATATCTCAAGTTTATTTTGATCAAAGGAAGTGACAATCTCACAGCACACTTTGCACATGTGTAAACACCTTCCTGCTGCTGAGACCAACAGACACATCCTCTTGCCAGGCCCCTCTAGTCAGGTTTTACCCTGCCACCCATCATCCTAGTAGGCGAGCACCCACCACCTAAAATCATTAGTGATAGCAAAGCTCCTAGTGGACTTTATGGGGACCCTGGCCCATTTCCCTTTTTGGGGGGCAAAACTCTGCTTATGGTGGAGCGATATTTTTTTATATTCAGGGCATTTTCTCCTAACATCTTCCAAATGCATGTAAGGGTTTGCTCTCATATGGTGTAGGGTGCAGTCGGAGGCAGGAGCTTGGGAGGTAAACTGGCTTGCTCCTAGCCAGTGAGCGAATCACAAGACACAGCAGGTGAAACAGGACCCTCCCGTCAATGGCAGAACTCCGATTGACTTCAGTGGAGCCAGGATTTTGTCCCAGGCCAAGAATTAGAGCACAGGGGCAAGATAATGCCATGGACACATCACATCATCTTCTCATTAGGGAAGGATTAACAGTCCAGGGTGCATTTTTGATGCACACGTGAGTCTCGCTCTAATGAAGATCACACTTGAGCAGAGGTGTCCAGTCTGGTGTCACACTTGCTTCCAGTGTACAAAGTCATCTGGGGGCTTATCCCATAGAATCACAGAAAAATTAGGCTTGACGAGACCTCAAGAGGTATCTAGTGCAGCCCCCTGCTAAGGGTAGGATCATCCCTATCTAAACCATCCCAGATAGATGCTTATCTAACCAGCAAGTTAAACTTCCAGAAATTGAGATGCTGCAATCTCACTAGCTTGCCTGTTCAGTGCTTGACCGCTCTCATAGTTAGGAAGTTCTTCCCGATAGCTAACGTTCGTTCTGTCTGCTGCAGCAGGCCGAGCAGTTCCATCAATTCTTCCTCATTAGATCGTGGTGGACGTGTCCGTCCTTCCAGAGGGCACAGCAGGCAATTGTGGGACGTCATTGGGAGTACAGCTGTACTTAGGTGGCACTAGCCAGTGACCATACGGCAGAGAGGTCATGTTAGCAAGTTGGGCTGCTTCTAACATTAGCTTAAGCCTCTGGATTAGCCAAGCAATGCAGGGTCTAAAGCACCACCGGGCTTGGGTTCACGGGCTTTGTGTGTAGATGAAGCATCTTAGAGGCAACCCCTTGTATTATAAAACAAGTCCAAAGAACCTCTCCTCTTCTGCAGAAGGGCTATGTAAGCATCTCAGTCTCTCTTAAGTCACAAATTGGGACAGTCAGCTTTGCACAGAATCTCCTCCCAGGGGAAATCCCCCGCCTCTTTGAAGACACTTGTATTTGGTCATGAGTCTAGATCATGATCTATACTTGGGCAATAAAAAAATGAGCTTTTCTGAGGGATTGAACAGTGTGGTGGTCTCAAGTGGTTCTGCTCGTGGGAGCATGCCGCTGCTTCCCTGCTGTACAGTATGACAGCACTCCTTTTAAATGGAGGCACAGAGCCAAGAGTCAGAGGCCAGGCAGTGAGGGCTTAGTTTTGAGGTGCTTCCGCCATCCCGACCTTTGTTGTAAAAGGGATCCCAGCTTCCTGGGTTTGTGGGACGAAGCCCAGGGCATTTATTGTGTCAGAAAAGGAGCATTTCATGGCTGCTGCCTCTGCAGCTTTGTCCTGTGTTCCAGCATTAGTGAAGATTTCTCTGGCTCCCTTCCTGGGATCTGCACATCACTAGGCTGTGGCTGTACTACGGGAGAGAAGCAGTGCCCAGTTCAGAGCGTCATTGTTATTTTGATGTCACCATAACCCCAAAGCGTCCAGCAGCCCTTTATCTGAGGAGCAATTGCCAATTACTGTGTACAAATGCAGTCATTTTAATCTGCTCATAATTGAATAAATCTGGGGCTGGCACCAGAGACAGTGGCAGGAGCTGTAGAGGCTGCTGTGTAGTGTGTGCTCAAATGAAAAAGGCTTCTTTCAATTTGCTTTAAGGTGTCAGGCTCAGTTTCTTTCCCCGTGCTCTGACTTCACGTTGCAAATGCTGAAGTTTGGGGAGGAGAAACTAATTGGGAGGGTGGCGGGGTGGGTAGAGCATCGTGGCGAAGGAGAATGGAGACTGCAGCAAAAAGCATCATCGTAAAGAACTGGACATAATGGTTTAAGGCAGTGGGGGCCAACCTTTTTGGCACCTGTGCCACAAATTCACCTGTCACCCTCCCCGAGTTGATCCCTTTCCCTTACCCATTCTACTGCTCAGCTTTCACCTCCCTGCTCTGCTTCCTACGCTGTGCTCCCTGCCTGATCTGATGCTCTGCTTTCTGCTCCATGCCCTGTCTGCTATGTGCTGCCTGCCCCCTCCCCAGTCTTCCACCTGCCACACACACAAGCTGCCTCTGCCACTTGTGGCACTCATGCTGCAAGTTGGCTACCCCTGCCTTAAGGAGAGTGGGGCGTGTTTTACCCAGGTTTGGCTTCAGCAGTGAGGACCCAGTATCACCCTCCCATCTTGCTTTTAAAACCAGCTCCTTCCTCTTCCCTGTTTCCGCCTGGCGCATACCAGGCCATCCTAGGAAGAAGCTTGCTTATGCTGGCTGGTCTCTTGTGTAGTATTCGAGTGAGGATGCCAATGGGCTTTGAGCTGCTACTATTAAAGTAGCACAGTGTGTATTTTTACACTCCTAGTAACGTGCTGTCAAGCTTGCTTCATGCCAGGAATACCAATGAAGAAGCAAGAGAGCAGGCCTGCCGCCTTGCTGCTGCGCTTGGAGAAATCCCGGGAGTGTTCAGCCTGCAAAGCTGAAGGGGGCAGGAGGGGGGAGGCTGACAGTGGACTGGAGGCTTGTTCCAGTACAGATGCGTGCAGCACGGCAGAAAACAGCAGTGCCCTGAGGCTGCTTCACCACTGGTAAAACTCAGCCCTGTAGTCCCCAGCCATCTGGAAAGTGTTGTGTGGGCAGGTCTCTGACCTTTTCACCATTGTGTGGTCTTACTTGACTCGGGGGTCCAGTTAATTAAAATCCCTGCTGTAGATGAGGCTTGAAAACACTCCCCATCACCTTGGCAAGTTCCTCTTTTGCAAAGGATGAATATGGTTCCGAGCAGTAAATGATAAGTCATTTGCTTCGAGTCCAAGGGAGATAGAGAGCAGCATGTGATCTTTCTTTTGTTGTTGTTTTAATGTCCCAAATTCTGTGTTGAAAGTCGAGTGTCTGTGTGGTTAAACACAAGCTGGTTAAATGGCTGTAACCCGCCTGCACACACGTGCATTCATAGGGATCGTGAGGGCTGACTAATAATTCTGTGCAGAAATTCAGCCAAACTCCAACACTAGGTCAGAGATGATAGTTAACAAATTGTGAGGTTATTTTATTCATCTGAGCAAGAGCTAGAGAGGCCTGGTTGCATAACTCTGATCTGCACAGATCAAAAGAGCTGAGGAGATGGTGTATTTTACACCTCTTGCTGAAGGACTTGTCCACATGAGAGTTTCTTTTCTAAAAGAGGGTTTTCTTTTATCTACAGGTTTAGATACACTGGGCAGGACAGGGCATCCATACCACTGTGACCGGCCCTTCTTCAGCTTCCTCCCTCATGATCTGTTGTGTCCATCTAGCTCTGCTTCCCCCAACCCCTCAAGCATTCAGGGTAGATTTGTCATAGTGCATGGTTCCCAGAGCCAAGTGACAAGTTTTTCTAGCAGTGCATTGTGGGAACCTAGTGAAATTCTGGGACTTGGTGGTCATATTAACAAATTCCCATGTCTCTTTTCCTAGTACCCCCCAAGTTAATTTGGTTTGAGGGAGGCTGCTATTTCCTAGTTACTATCAGCCAGCAAGAAGGAAGCATGGCTGAGCACTGCAATCCCAACCATCACTCATTTTGGCAGGATGCTACAGAGGTGTTGGCTGGGTGCGTAGCTGGGCAGCTTTGGACGTGTTGAGAAAAAGTCCAGATGCAAGTGCACGCTACTAGAGAGTCAGGTGGCAAGAGTTAGCCAGTTACTCCTGTCCAGCCTGGTTTCATTTAGTGGCGTGCAGTTCCGGCCCTGACGGGTGGGTTGCAGTAGCGCTGCTTAAACTGAGGTGACCTGCTAATGCATTAACACTTGACTTTGTGCCCTTACAGAACCTGACTTCTGCTTCCTCCATCCTCCCAGCACTGCCTTTCCGCTGACACGACCTTCTGCTGCAGGTGGGGCCGTGGCTGGTGCACGAACTGGCTCTGTCACCCGTGTCATTCAGAAAGCGGCAGTTTTCCCCTGCGCGAGGGGAACTCTCCATTGACCATGGCAGAGCGAGCAGCGCTGCGTCACACTGGGTTGTGCCCCGAATACAGAATCGGATTGTAGACCAGCCGTGAACAAAGGGTGGGGCATGTAAGTGAGCCGGATATTATGTCTTGTGTTGAAGGGGATGGAGGGAGGGGCATTAAAACCTTGTGTTGGGGGTATTGTGTGCCTAATGGCTTCCTTGAAGTCAAGCCAATATGGCATAGTTAGTGTACTGGCACAGAGTGAAGCTTGCAGGAGCCCCAGGTCCAAGACATGTCATGTTCGATCTATGAGCGGGACCAAAGTCACCCCTCAGTTTGAGTTACCCATGATAATTCAAGGCAGGCGAGCCATCAGAGATCGACACAACTGTCCTGTGCCGCAGGGAGTTTAGGCCCCTCAGCTTTGTTGTGTGGTAAAGCAGTTATTCTTAATGCTGCTAAATCAAAATATAGGTCCTTCTCCCTGGCTGGTTTCCCCTACACCAGCATGTTTTTAAGAGACTGCTGTTTCAAGAGGCTCTAGAACTAGAAACCATTGTCACAACGGTTAGTTATCTGAAAGCGTGGAGCCAGTTCCCCACACGCTGCAGCAGCTGCTAGAAGAGCAGAACCCAAAATGGGAAATAAAGAGTGAGACAGTGATTAAGACTGGTATCCTGTTATGGCCTGAAATGACTGACACAGCTAGGGATGTGTCACTAGATCAGCACTAATGCTTTCAGTACTGAATGCATCTTAAGCATTGGTCCTGGTCCAGTTGAATCATATATAGGCTTCTCTGTGGCGTGTAGTGTCTGAGCCCTTCACGGGTGTTCAACAGTTTAGCCTTCTATCACTCTTTTGTGGTGAAGTGGGTAATATTACCCATCCCCACTCCTTTTGGCCCAAAGGGCCCCAGGTCACAAAGGATGTCACCGGTAAGGCCCAGAATGAACTTCAACCCTACTGAATCCTACTCTTACCATGAGGCTAGCTCTGATCAGGCATCATCATGCTCTGCATGACATTATTGAGGGAGTTCGAACATGGGATTCGATTCTACTCCCACCTCTGCTAATAAAACATTATGGAGCCTTGCCCAAGGCTACCTTTCAGCAGTATCTTACTCTGTGCAGCACCTTGGGGCTCTCATTCTGACACAAGTAATCAGTAGTGGTGTTAGAAACAGTTCTGTTCCTCTCTTGAGAGACTGGATCCGGTGCTGCGAGCTGGCTTAGATCCAGTGATATCAATAGGGCTGTAACTAATTTATACAAGCAAAGGCCTCTGACCATAAGCAAGCATTTTATTTGCAGTTCTGATTCTTCCTTCTGCATACTACGGTCCCATACGTTTATCTGGTAGAACCATGAGGGTCTTCAAACAGAATAAAATAAGGGAGCGGGGTATGGGATGGATCCCAGCTCCATGTAACACAGCATAACATATCTTGGTGCAATACCGTTTGCATTTTTGATTACAGAGAAATTGCTGTCTTCATTAAAGGATGCTTACAGACATTAAAAAACCCCAAAATAAAAAACATGCTTTACTGGAAGAAGCAGCATGTTAGTTCAACCTAGCTCCATAGCATCTGTATAGGTCAGGCACTTCAGTGGGGCTTTTTGGTGCTTTTATCTAAAGCTGATTCACTCACCTATGAAATAAAAGTGCCAAAAAGACCCCACTAAAGCACCCAATCTATAAAGATGTTGGGTGAGCTGGTTACAACTAACTTGATGCCTCTTCTGGGCATGTGCTGGGCTCAGCACAGGAGCGTGCTGAGTTTAAAGTAAAGCATCGGGCGGTTTTTCATTTGTTTGTTTTAATGTCTGTAAGCAGCCAAAAAGTCTTGTAGCATCCTCTACCATGGGCAAGAAAGATGCTTTACAGCCTTACTCTGCCTTTTATCCTGAAGGAATCCAAAGCACAGCACAAAATATTTTCACGTTTTGGAGAATGGCGTGATAAAGGTTTTAGCATGAAGCACCCTTCTCAGTCTGAACTGTAGCATCTTCCTTTCAGCTGCAATGCTGGGATAGAGAAGAATAATTTCAAGCCCTACTTGAAATGTACCACCGCTAATGTGGAAACAAGGCAGCTGTTTCACAGCCACACATCAGCTTTGGGCAGTGAAGAATTGATATGTGATTATTTTTAGCGTATCTTGAATGATTTCTGAGGATTTGTGTCAGAGGCGGCAAAGTAGCACAGATACAAACAACTGTCTTTACAGCAGAAAGTCCAAGGATGACTTAGAGGTGGTAGCAGATAACGAACAACATATGAGTTTGCAATGTGCAGTGCCAGCATGTTTAGAACCGCTGCTCTGGGATGCATCTGTAGGAGGCCTCCCCTGTGAAACTAGGGAGGAAAGATTGCTTAAAGCATAAACTTGATGTAGTGGAATAACCTGGAATATGCTGTGCAGTTCTGGTTCCCCAATCCCAGGTGGGTTTAGAAAAGCTAACGTGAAAAGGTGAGCAGAACTGATAGCTGTAGTGGAGGATTTGATGGATGTGCTCTGCCAGGACTACCTATTTGTCCTTGCTCAGTCAGAAATCTTGCTGCCACAAACAGGAGTTCTTGGTAGGGATCGGTTCATAGCGTAGAAAAGAGGAAACATGAGTTTACTTTCAACTCATAGAGGAAGGAAACAGTGAGGCCCTGGAATAAGGTGCTGAGTATGGGAGCTTGTGGGATCTGCTTCATTGATGGGCTTCCGGAGCATGAGAGACATCTGTCAGGAATGGCTTAGGAGTCGATCCTCCCTCGGCAGGCTGGGCTAGATGATCTCCCGGCGTTCCTTCCAGCTTCACTTTCCTATGATCCTACAATCTCACCTTCAAATCAAAAGTACAAACGGAAGAAGGAAACTCTTTAACCTTAGGGGAAGGCAGGACAAGGAACCAGTGACCTGGAGCTAGAACAAATTACACTTACGCTGGACTTTAGGAACCAGATCTTCACAGCGAGGGCTGCAACAACCTTCTCCTGCAGATCGCCCTAAGTTCCCAGGTGATCTCACAGTCTCATAGTTGGTAGGGTCCGAAGGGACCTGAGCAGATCATCAAGTGCGACCCCTTGCCATGGCAGGAAAAAGTACTGGGGTCAAAAGACCCCCAGCAATGAAGGCAGTGGGGGTCTGTAGCAGGTTGCCACCACAGCCTCTTCATAGTTTCATAGTTGTTAGGGGCTGGAAAGGACCTTACAGATCATCGGGTCCAGTCCCCCTGCGCTTGGGCAGGAAAGACCGCTGGGATCAGATGAGCCCACTCAGCCTTTTGTCCCTCTTCCCCACCCCGACCGCAAGTGTCTGTCAGCAATATCCAGTCTTTTAAACCTGCTGGCTTTTGCTCCCTGTTGCCTCTCTCGGCATACCCCAGTAATATAGTCTTTTAACAAAATAAGGCAAGTAATTAAAGAAACCTTATTGTGCTGGACACTGGGAGGGGTCTGCTGTGGCTTCAGCCTTCCCACTGCAGGCTCGCCCACCTGGTAGTCCAGAAGTCTCCTGTCTCTGGTGTTTCTCCTCCGTACTCCCTCTGGTTCTCCCTGCTGGGGTTTTGGTTCCCAGCAATCCCCTCCCTCATTAGCCGTGGCACAGCTGCAGCCCCTCAGCCAGGCTAGCTGCTTCCTTTTCAGGGGATAAGGCCACTTTGTTGCAGGGTCCTCATGCACTCACAGTTATGCATGGGTTTTAGTGCTTCTGTGAGCCAGGTTTGAGGGAATCATGCTAACACCCTAAATCGCATCCAGCCCCAGTGAAGAGCTGCCATGTCCGGGGTAGGCTATCTAAATGCAGAGTCGAGAGGAAAGGATGCTACAGGTAGGGGGAGGAGATGGAGGAGGGAAGCCGTTTGCACACCCGTCCTTGCCAAGTACTCATTCGGAACAGCAGATGTTAACACGGGATCCAGAGGTCCATTGACTCACGTTTAACTCTATTTACGAAGCCTGCAAGGAGACCGAAAAGGGCGTTTTGTTAGGGGGATGAAATATAAACATGGAGGAGGCCACGTGGACTTGTCACATTCCCGCAAGAAAGAAAAGCATCTCTGTGATGATGGGAATTGGAACTGGAAAGAAAAGAGATAAAAAGCAGCCCTCCCCCTCCCCCTTCCCAGTCTCTTGCAGCCTCCCTCCCATCTCCTCTTGCACATCACATGGCAGCGGGGAGAGAGGGAACACAAAAAGGCAAGATGCTTTTTTGACTGGGTGCCAAGGTGGATTTAATTAGCTGTATTGAATTCGTTAACTTTTGAACGTCGCGTCTGCTGCAAAGCACACGTGAGAAGTTGCGGGTGGTGGCGGCGAGCTGCATCAATCTGCCAAAGGACTCGGCAAAGCAGAAAGATTGACCTACTTTTGTCAGATCTGAAGAGATCGCAGTGTAATGCTCTTCTTGCCTAGACACTGCTGCATTTCTTGGTCTCGTTGGGAGTGTTTTCCCTGCTTTTAATCTGTTCCTTAAAAGGGAGATTTCCCTCCTGTGATAAAAGGGAGCCATTCAGGAGCCCTACAGTCACATTTCACCTTACACGGATACATAGATCTGTGTGCTGTACGATGTCAGCTGGTTTGTATTGAGAAAGGGCTCATCTGGCTGGCTGGCTGGCTGTGACTTTCTTCCTTTCCCTGCTGTCACACTATTTTTTAAGCTTTAAATATTGCTGTACTCTATGCTACGGTAGAACCGTAACACCTCGTATGGTTAGGTTCCTAATCTTCCTTAGTCCCCGTGGGAAGGTGAAGTTTTTGCAAAGTAGCTGGGGATATCCGGAGCTGCTGCAAAAGCTTCCTGGGATCACTTGAGGTGCTCCAGCTGGTTGTTGGGGCTTGTATTTCAAAGGGTGCTGCTTCTCCAACCAGCTGTGTGGGATCTCTGATGAGCTCCATCTGATCAGAGAAGCAAGACCTTTTGAAGTAAAAGCAGCTCATCCTTATTTCAGGAACCGTCTGCAATCCGAGTGGATTCCAACCCTTCTTGAAGATCCACATCTGGGTTCTACTTTAATAGGCCCAAATGCTGTACCCATAGAGTAGGGCCTAATAATCCTAGCTCTGCCCCAGCTCTGGATCACGTGTCGCTGTTGCAGGATCCCAGCCGGGCTCCAGAGCAGCTCTGTGCTCTGCCAGCAGGGGCAGTGCTAGGGGAGGGATTGGGGGTGGGGGAGGGCTATGGCCACCCCCAAACTCCCCATAGCCCCCCTTAGCAACCTCTCCCAGTCCACCACCGCTGCCCACCCCATGCACAGAAGCACAATCTAAACTATTAACCTTACAATTTACCTCTTGCTACAGCGTGATCCAGTGATCGAGTCGTTGGGCCAAGTTCCCAAAGAACTGGGTTCAGTTATCAGCTCTACCAGTGGCCCACTCTGTTGTCCTGGGGCAAATCTCTCATCTCTGTGCCTCTGTTTCCCCGTTACTGCCTTGTCTGTTTAGATTGTGAGCTCTTCGGAACGGGGACTTCTATGTTATGCCTTGGCTTGGTGCTGAGCACCAGTCTCGGCTAGGTCTTATTGTAATATAAATAGTAGCTAGTCACAGTTTACCAGAGCACAGGACCTGGCTTCAGTGCAATTTAGATTAGGAAAGAATTATAAACAGCAAAAGCATTGCCCAAAATAATCTCGTTGTCTTCCCTTCAGCCTGATTCTCCCGTTGTCTCCTGGGCTATTTTGTATACTACAGTCTGTAATATGCAAAATAAAAAACGAATGTTTTAATTCTGGAATACACGAAATGAAATAAGATTTGGGGTATATACATTTCACTGAGCCCCAGGTCTTTTCCTCCAAGAGCACTTTGCGCGTGTTAAAGATCACATCTTCCTCATCAAGCAGATGCGATGCCCGTTCTTATCAGCAGGTTAGGTTCATGAGGTTTGAGTAACGGATGCAGCATTATGTCATGAGCCAGCAGCGACATCCAGCTACCTCGTCTCCTAACACCATGCTGTAGTCAGAGCTCCAGCCAAAACGTGGTTAAAATCTATTGGTTGGCTTAGAAAAGTTCTCTTGTTGCCTTACGTAGCTCCTTGCCAAATGTACAGTAGTAAAACCCGTTTCTCTTGTGTTAACTTGATTGACCAGATGAAGGTGGTGAGAGGGAGCATGTACATATTTTTTACTCCTGGGCAGTACATTGGCTATTTCTGAAATGAGTCTTCTGCTTTGTTGTACTAGCCACAAATGAGAGCGCGCTGACTCAACTGCTGATATTTCAGTAGCAGGCCAGAGAGAAGGATAACCCGACTCTGTGTGTGGGGGTGCGAGCGTAAGGGTCAGGCTGCTGTAACAAAAGTCCTGTGTGCAGTTTGGGTATTAAAGGCAGAGGCATTTCTCACGCACAAAGAGTTTCAGTACAGCAAAGGGAGTAGTATGCTGTCCTGGAAAAATATGGGATGTTAAACCACCCCTTGGATTGTATGTTCACCGCTGGGACCATGTACCAGCCTGAGGACGGGTATGATATGAAAGTGCCTGTGGGAGTTTTGTTTGTTTGGCAGCTCTTTCCTGTTTCCTAAAACTCACTATGTTGCCTGCTCCTCTGAAGTTTCTGCCCCATGGGCAAATCTCTCCCTCTGCTTTCATGAGCTGCCGGGGAACCAAAATCAGGCTGGGGGAAAGGAAAGGAAAGCGCCATTTCCTTCCTTCCAACTGTGTTGGCTCCGCTGAGTTCCTGCCTGGGGCTGAGACAAAGCAGGGAGCTGTCTTATGAGGATCCTCTGATGTTCACATTGTCAATGTTCCCTTTTCGGCAGTCTAATTCCTGCAAAGGGAAAAATTGTGGGAACAGCCAAGAAAACATGGTCATTACCTCGCATATAACTGTGTTGAATAGGCTAGCAAGGTACGAGCAAATGTTAATGGCCCCTGTTGTACAGCCTAGTTCACGTAAGTCAACCCAGTGTCTCCCTCTAATAAAAGAGTCCAGATCATCAGGCGTGGAAACCATTTGATTTTGCTTAACTATGGCAATGAGGGCCAAGCTGCTTGTAGTTCTTGGAGGAAAGCTGCAAGCGGACTGTCCCGCTGGTGCTTTGGGCAGATGGCAACACAGAGCAGGGAAACCTGCACGCAGCTCCTTGATGTAAGGCACTTACCCCATACATGATCTTAGCCCAAAAGCCGAGCTGAGCACCTCAACCTCCTGATCAAATTCCAAATGCATTTACAAAGTGGAAAAACGCCTAATGGATTTACATGTTTGGGGGCGGAAATGGCAGTATTCCCGTTTTACACTGAGGCATTCAAGGCACAGAGGTACTTATCTAAGTTGGTAGCAGATCAGGGAACTACACGCAAGGTTTCCCTAGTCTTGGTACTCACTCTAACCACTGGGCCATCCCCTTCCTGCTGTTCTCAGGCTTTATACCTGCGTCCCCCTCAACACCTCTCTTCAAAGATGGCAACGGGTGGCTTTAAACGAGTGAGGACGAATGAGAAACTCAAGGAAAAGAAGTTCGGTCTTCCCTGGAGTTTTGCCACTGCTTTATCAGAAGCAGAAATGCTTTCTCTTCAGGCCAGGCAGATTATATAAAGCCCTTTAGAAGCGACATTGCTATCTATGTTAGAGGAAGAGGGACCTTCCTACATTTTTAGGGATGTCTCGAGGTTTTGTGGTTCAGCTTTCAAGCTGGTTGTTGATATTAAAGTGTTTTCATTTTGACTTCGTCTGTTGACAAGGCTTTAAAAACCAGCTTTGCCCTGGAAAGGGTATCTCACTATCAGGTATGACTAATTGTATTGGGGCAGCAGTAACCGTGATAACGTTCTATTTTTCTCTAGAAGAGCTCCGTTACAAACGGTCTGAGAGTCCCGCCCCGCAGAGTGTTTTCACAGGGGTTTCGTTTATGGTGCAGGCCAGATCATTTGCAACCGTGGGCGAATATGGAAAGCAATGAATATTCCATTGAATGTATGAGACGCGCAGGTTAGAAACAGATTTGTTTTGTTTTAGCAGCAGCCTGCGCCCAGCTTTTAACAAGATGTTATTCATTGCTCTTCAGGAAAGTGACCTATTCTATGATGCCGGTGACACAGGAACTGGCTGATTCAGCTTAAGGCAAGCATCCCGAGGGTCTGTGAAAGCCAAGGGCCTGTGTCCTGGCCCGGACAGGCCTGCTGCTTGGAGTGGCTTCAGACTAGTGCTCCTTCTCTTGATCATTTCATGTGCCATGCCCTGTCTTACTGCAGGTGTTCAGTCTTGCCTCATTTTATACACAGAAGTGTGGGAAAATGGAAGGTGGAGGCAGGACCAGGAGTCATAGAGCAGCTAGGAGGAAGAAGGGAGCTTGGGTGTCTCTTGGGAGCTGGAATCCCTCTTTAGGTGAGCCCGGGAATGGGGAGAGGGGGAAGGTCCAAGAAGTGCAAGGAGGGGAGGAATGGTCCTGTGGTTAGGATACTAGCCTGGGGCTTGGACTCAGCTCGGTTTCTACTGTGCTCCCCACCTTGAGTCAGTCTGTTGGGCTCGCATCCTTTTGCACCTGTTAGTTGCATAAGTGTGATGCTATTCTACTCTGCTCAAGTCTCTGGAAATCCTTTAATGCATCTACTTTTGTAACACAGCCTGACATTAGCTATAAGACTAAGTAAGGTACAAAATGAAGAAGGAAGAGGATCCACCCACCTTTTGCCTTACCAGTATTTCAGGGACTTGAGCAGGATGGGATGGGATCGCATTTTGGCACCTTCTACGTGGCACAGGATCTGCCTCTGAATCTTTTTAGTCCCAGATCTATAAAATGGGGGTGGTGATGATCATATGCTGCTATGACTGTTTCTCTTAAACTCAGAAAACAACATTTTTATATCTATAAAGTCAGGTTCTCCAAAGTCGATCTAGATAGAATTTTCTGACGAGAGCAAAGTACTGGTTTGTTTTTGTTCCCCCTCCCCTCAAAAGTAGCCAGGCTCTTTTGGTGGAAATTTGTCTCCAGAATTTAGCTTATGGCAGCTGGCTGCCATGGAAAATTTCTGCGCAAATAGTTAAACATTTGGTTGAAGAAGTTTATAAAACCTGAACACTGGGTTTGAGAATGGGAAGTCTTGGGCAGTTTTAAATCATAGGTGATATTATATTAAAGGTTGCAGAAGTGGCTGGAACAATGACAATGGAGGCAGCATAAGTCCCATAATAAAGACGTTTTCATACAGGCCACTCCTTGGGAGCCTTCTTACGGGCACTGTCATCCCTGGCCTTATTTTACTCCCACACAGTCTCCCAAATGCTGCAGTGCCTCATCCACTTTCCCTTGTCCCCTCTGCATTATATTAACCCCATTTGATTTCACCTTTAAAGCTCTTTGCATCCTTTTCATGCTGAAGCCTTTGCTGAAGCATTCTTTTTCACAACCTCAGGCTACCCCAAAACATGAAGTACAATACTTTGCTCTATAGACTATCATAATGCTACAGATGGGGGAACTGAGGCACTGTGCCCCAGGCCTTTTCAATAGACTGCAAGCAGATCAATTTAAAAGACCTATCCCTTCCATCTCCCAGGCCTCAGCACTGTCCACTTCAGCCCATTTCCTCTCCCCAAGAACTAATACTAAGCATGCCAGCTGTACATAAAGTTTGTAATGGTGCATCGTTCATGTGTTCTGTGCAGGTTTGCTCATGTTTAACAAGGGCCTTTTTGGGGTATATAAATGAAGGTATGAATAGAGTTCAAGTTATAGAAGCTCTGCCTTGCATGGACATCTGTTGTCTAGCATGCAGACCATGTGTTGGTTTAGTTTAGGCCTCTTGGGAAGAGGTTTGAGAGAACCTGTAGTAAGTCTTACTTTGGAGTGTCTCCATGGGGATTTCTGCTGGTACAGCTTGTAAACTTTTCCTCTGCAGAAAAGGCCTTAACTGTGTAGCTCCTTCACCAGGCAGGACTAGTATTTCTGAGTTTTCTTGCTCAATTCTCTGCACATGAGGGCTTTGGTCAGAAACCCTGGAGCAGTGGTCCTTGGCCTTCGCTGACCCCTGGGCAGCAATAGAGCTGAGCTAGTAACTGGCTGCGGGCAACATCAGGCTGTCCTCTTGCTGTCCTCCTCACTTCTAACTTTTTAATTTCATGAGCAACATCTGAGTGTCCTGTGGACAACCTGGGGCTTGCGAACCCTGGGTTTGGAACCCCACCGTCCTAGTCCTTTTTTGCTAGAGGCCGTTGCTTCACCCTTGGACGGTAGTAGTGGCCTGCTAAAGATTTGCTGGGGAAGGCCGGCCTAAGTTGCAAATGCCCAGCCTTCACAATACTGGGGCTAGAAAACCTTTGGGTAAGGACTGCCTTTTCCCAAAACAGAGAGGCCAGTCTATTCCTCATTTCTGAAGCACAGCCACCGAATTGGAAAGCCCAATTCAGGACCTTCAAGCCTCGTCATTCTACGAGGTCTGTACTGATTTACAGCTCAGTGCGTTTGGGTCACCAGAAAAACAGAAGCGCTCACAATAATTTGCCAGGGGTCCATGAAGTAGGCAGTGCCAGCCTTCAGGGCAGGTTGTGTTCCCGTTGTAAATGCACTGTGCAACAAGATATCCTCACACCTTCCTTGCTGTACTGTTTGAAAGTCCCAGCCTCCTTCTCCCCCTTTTCTTTGGCTAAAGGAATTGCACAGTGCCCAGAGAAACTTGCACCTAATTCCCTTAGGCCTCTGAAATTCCCAGACTAAAAGCAAAGTTAAAAAAAGAAGCCACCCTAAAACTGAATACCATGAAAACGAAGCGGTGTGAAGCTCGGGATTACTCCATCCTCGGTGCACCCCATTCTGCCCTTCTGCAGCCTGCACGCTTGCTGTGTGATGTCGCGCACCATCGGTGGTGCCGTAACAGGGACAAAATGTCAGCGTTCAGTTCTGAGTCATTGCCCTTGCCTCTGCCGTTTACAGTCCAGTGTACCAAGGGAAGGAGATGAGGGGAGTTTGGTGTTAATTCTTTTCTGAAAACGACGATGGCTGTGCGAAGTCTGTCCTTGTTTTGACTCCAAAAGGCTGTTTCATACAAGGCCTCCACAGATTTTTCCTGAACAGTCTTCTTTTCACGTTTTCCATGGGCCCGCACTGTGCTCTGTTTCAGACCGATCTAGTGAATTAACATATTGTAGCTGCTACTGCTTGGGTAATTACCTGCCCAGATTCTACTCCACTCTTTTCTACGCAGTCTTGATTGCTTCCCAGACAAAAAACATCCTTCACCTCCTATAGACAGTGTTTTAAAGTATCACCAAGAGGGGCAGGGGAAAAACAACATTTCCAAATATATTTTTTCCAAATGCACACGAAGGCCTGATCTACAGCCCTTTTGTACTGAATACGCTATTTTGGTCAGGGCTGTGTTTATGGGTTTTCCCCCTACCCTCCTATGGTTAGGTTGGTAAAGGCCTTAATGTGGATGCAGTTGCATAGATTTAGGCAAATGCAAGTTATTGGGCTCCATTTTGGGAGTCATTGGGTGAAATTCTGCTGCCTGTGTTGTATAGGAGTTCATACACAATCTAACGATCCCTTCTGGTCTTAAAAATCTATGAATACACGGTATAAAGGCATCTGCTTGTTCACACTAAGGTACTACTTTAACTATGTTAAATCATAGTCATAGAAAAACAGTATGTACACTGGACCTTAGAATTGTCCAAGGCCTGTGGACATGTCTGGGGCTCATGTCTGACCACATGTAAACTAATATTTTAAAACAGCTTCATAGTTGGTAGGGTCAGAAGGGACCTGAGCAGATCATCAAGTCTGACCCCCTGCCGTGGGCAGGAAAGAGCGCTGGGGTCAAATGACCCCGGCTAGGTGATTATCTAGCCTCCTTTTGAAGACCCCCAGGGTAGGAGCAAGCACCACTTGACCTATTGTTTTAGCATGCATCTAGTTTAACACCTTCTAAAAACACGTCAGCTGACTCTAAATGAAGAACCGTGGCACTGTCACAGTATGGCCTAAAAGGAGAAACACGGTTCATGCTCAGTGTTACAAGGCTGTCTCCTTCAGCTCATGCAACTGAAGCGAAGAGGTTAGTCCCAACACATGTCTTCAAATCCCAGCTTTGCTACCACCCTGCTGCGTGGCTGGGGGCAAATCACCACCTCTCCTTTCCCATTCTCTGCTCTGCCCCCCCTCTTGAGCTCACGTGGCAATGGGATCATTGTTTATACGGACACTTTTAAGGGGAACAACTTTGCAAGGCTTAAAAATATCATGTCAGTTTCCATCCTCTTAGTTGTGACTGTTGGTCATTTCCTGTCTCTCTTGGCCGCATAATCACATTATTTTGACTGGGATAAAAAATGTTGCTCAAGCATCTTTTGTAGAAGGGCTCGGGAAATGGGAGAGAACCTGCTGCCT
>NW_005842115.1:1751322-1773124 GCF_000455745.1 Alligator sinensis | reverse complement strand
CTTTGCCCTTCCTCTCTCCATCTGTTTTTTTTTTTTTGGCAACGTAGAGCATTGGGCTCACGTTTTTGGAAATGCTTCAGTCCCTTGGGAGGAAGGTTCAGCGCTTAGGTTCTTATATCACTTAGGCAAGTCCAAAACCATTACCCTCAATTTTAATGGCACTCAGAGCCGAAGGAGCATTGTGGAGGGGGGAAGGGGAAAAAATGAGGAACAAGGGATCCCATCTGCACTGCAGATGGACTTATCTGAGAGAATGATTTCCACTCCCCAGCGCCGCCCTCAGTAGTAGTAGTGATGACCTTTCCAGCAGTCTCTAACCTTACCTACCCTGAGGAGCTCGCAGTGTGAGAACAGACACAGGGAAAGGGAAGGGGAACAAGAAACAGTTTTAATATAATTTCTTTTGCTGTCGGTGGCATGGCTGCTGACAATTGGGCCCTGGTCGTGGGTGTCATACTCAGGTCTTTTTCTCCATCTACGTGGCCTTTCCATATGTACCATTTGGCTCTCCTACCTTTTTCTGAAGCCCCTAGCATCAGCTGAAGCTTGGAGATAGGAAGCTAGCCTAGACACTTCAGCTGTGGCATTGGCCTTTGCCTGTGTCCTCTTTTTGCATAGGGTTGATAACTTACCTCTGAAAAAATTGGATATTTCCCATGAGAGGAGAGGTCTCTTTCAGTAGAGCATGGTTTAAACCTTGTTTGATAAAAGGCCTGCCCTTGTCCTAAGGCAGGGGCATGCAATTATTTCAGGTGGAGGGCCACTTACTGAGTTTTGGCAAGCCATCGAGGGCTGCATTATAAGCAGCCAAGGGCAGATAAATATTTATTTTCTAAAATGTTTAGGGGCTCCACGAGCTGGCTAGAATGGCCTGGCGGGCCGCATCTGGCCAGTGGGCCGCATTTTGCCCACCCCTGTCCTAAGGGGATCAATTGAAAATCTTGCAAAGGGAAAAAGATTGAATGTTGAAAAAGTAATGCAAGGAACTTAAGTTGTGGCAAACACCAGAAGTTACACAGGGATACTGCACTTTGCAGTGGGGTCGTAATAGTTCATGTTTGGAAAGTGCAAAAATTATACAATACAGTGCAAAGATTATACTATGCAATGGAGAGTCCAAAGCATTAACACAAGCATTCCTACCAGGCCTTGCACTGGAGAGGAAGTTTGTTTCCATGTAACCATGTGTATCATATTAAATCAATTACTACATACTAGAAAAAATGTAGTTTTCAGATATAAGAGCTGTGGTAAAATTAGTTTAAAAACTGCAACTTAGTTTAAAAACTGCATAATGTCTAAGACATACCAGGTCTTGACAGAGCACCTTTGATATTACAGGATTTTTTTTTTAAAGAAAGTTCCTTGAAAATTTTTTTTTCCCTTTTGCTCTATTAATATTGATAAGATTCTTTTCAGCAAATGAGGATCTGATTCTGCTCAACTTGCTGTCAAATGTGTGATGTGAATACATTGGAAACCAGTGAAAAATTTGCTTTGACTAACTTCTTTTAATACTAGGGATCTTATCTGCTGCTTATGATAGTTGTTGGGCCACAATTTGCATTCCAAGTTGGCAGTTTTCCTTTTTGCTATTCTACCTCCTGCCAACTGATTTGGGGATTGGTTTATTAATTGCGAATCTCAAATGCAAATATAATCACCTGCTTGTTTTTCCTTTCAATTTCAGGCTTCCAAACCATGGGAATCCATGCGAACTGCATCATATACTGAAGCGTGATGCAAGGCAATGGGAATAATGAAGAATGTTAATATATTGCAGCATGTTGGTTCAATGAAGAGTGCTGCATTTCAGCACATTGCACAGCACTGAAACCCATTCCACCACTGACTGCTAAAAACCCTTCACAACCTCTCTTTTTTTCCCCTTTGATACCTGTTACCCCCTATTTTAAGCTTTGTGTGCAGCAATAGAAGCAGCACTGTGCAGACCAAGACCATTGAGGCCATTTTTGTCTACCAGTAACTTGAGCATCTTTCAGATAAGCATTTTTCTGTCTCTGCTGTGCATGAAAGTTGAATTCAGTCTCATTTTTACAGTAGTGAGTGCTGCTGATTGTTCCTTCGGCATTTCTCAAAGTGTTGGTACCTATGAATTATGATCTAGCTCCACAGTCAGGGACTCCTATCGTAAAAAGTAAAAAATGGTGCACACTCCAATCAATAACCTTCTGTGGCCCCATCTGCCCTGGATTTGGTATGCTCTCCAATGATAGCTTGAGCCTGTCGTACATAGCGTGATTTCTTCCTAGTGGTGATTTGTCTAGAGAGGCCAGCTTGGAAGGCTTCAGAAGGCGTGCGAAGGTAGAGAAGCAGGAGGAAAAGGAAGCCTGCTCGAGAGAACTGTAAGGGAGGTCAAGCAAAAGCAATACACCACGTGAACCTTTCCATCTGAGGCTGTTTACTTTGAAAGCCAAACCGGCTTCCCTTGATGTCAGTGACCTCAGAGGGAGCGAGATTTGGTGCTTATTGGAGTATCTGAGGAGGTGCCACTGCCATCTTTCCCTTTGGATAGAAGGGCTTCAGCACCGAGTTACACTGATTTAACTAAAATGGAGACTTCGCTCCGTTTTCATTCAGCTAAACCAATGCAAGTTTATGTGGAGGCTTGGTCTAATGATCATAGGATCTGTCTTCTCCTTTTGTGAAACTGCCATCATGGAAGGGATGAAGCAAAAGCTGTATCCACTGTGACTTTTCCTTCTGGAAGGGACTGCCAGCATAGACCACCCCCTGGCTTATTGGTCATCTAACCCTGCATAGAGTAGGCTTGGACCACATGGTATCTAAAATTCCACTGACCACCTAGAGCCCTTCTTTCACTAGGCTCCCTTTCTTACTGCCATTGGTAGTAGGAATAGTAAGAAACATTAAGACAAAAAGACTAATACAGACAAGGCCAAAAGGAAGGAGTGGACAGGACAGGGGCAATACCAGATCACCAAGGCACAGAGAATGTTCTAACATGCATCTAAAGATACACCGTCATCTGGCCCCTGTTGAATAGCATTGTGGTTGCTCTGGCCAAGCTTGATAATCATTTTTCTACTGCAATTATCAGTCTAAGTGGGTAGGTGGGACAGCAGGCCTGTTATGGCTTTTATCTTCCCAGAACCTGGGAACAAAGCCCATCGAGGAGGAAACTGGCTTGACCAGTTGGGGGGCTGTGTATGTAACGGTTGAGGAGTTCAAAGGAAAAGGATGCAACAGTCAAATTCACAAACACATCTGGGGTTCAACTGATAAAGTTGCATTTTTCAGCGAAAGACAGTCTTAAAGGGATGTTGTCAAGGGGCCAAGACCAATGTTAGTTTTGTTTAAAAACAGAAAAGAGACTTCCATGAAGACTAATAGGAACCAGAATGGTTCCTCTGTGGTTTTGCCTATTCCAGACAAACCATGACTGTTCCTATCAAGGATGACCAATTTCTGTTTGCACAATGCATTGGCCAGTTTCTACTTTCTTCCTCAAACCGGTTCTTGCTATTTAAAAGGTTTTTCAGTGGAGCTGAGAGGAGGGGCCCTGTGTTTTATCCAGATGACACCTGGGATGGTGCCCAATCATGTGATGACAACATTGTGCTGGTCTATGAGAAATGGGAAGTAAAAGCAGGCAGGTCATGGTGTGGGCTGAAAGAAAGGCAGAAAGCAAACTAACTGCTTTTCCAGTTAAAAAGTCAGGGAGAGCTACCAGTTGATTTCAGTGTCAAGAATAGAAAGTATGGGGCTTCAGGCTCATGCACAGTGCTTCCTCACGGTCAACTGCATTATGTTAATGGTTGTATTTATTTGACACAAGGTAAGGCATTAATTTGAGTGAAGACTTGCGACTGATTCTTTGAAAGTCTGGCTCTGTTTCTTGTTTCCCCAGAGCCTCAGAAGGCACGTTGCACACTAGACGTTGCAGTAGGAATATATCACAAGTGCTACAATTCTGTGGCTACAGACCAAGAGAAGCAAGATGCCAGGGATTTGACAGGGATATTACCTGCACCCCACGCCCAGTGCAGGGTTCTTGCTGACGAGCCTATAGAATCCAAGGATTTGTGTCTACACATTTTTCCCTGGTTTAAAAAACTGAGTTAAATTAAAGAAAATCCTGTGAGGATTAGTATACATTATATTCCAGTGGGTTCTCTCAGGGTGGTTTGTACACTGCCACTACTACAATGCTAGTGATAACTGAGCTATCTAGTTTTAAAAGAGCTCAAGTACATCTACACCAGCTACCCGTACACCTTTGACTGCCCTGTAGATGAGACACAAACTCTCTGTAGTAGAACAAAAACCTAAAACTGAGTTCCCCAAGAGCCGCGTGGAGAGGCGTAACAGCCAGACCACCTTTTCTTTGCTAAGGGCTGTATCCGTGCTTCTTGGAATTTCTTTGAGCCTCACACTAGGGATTTTCCTGAAGATTTCTTCTTTAGGATGAAATCTAGCTAAAGCCTAGCAGTGAGTAATACAGTGAACAAAGAGCAAGAGAGTGTCTGTCTGACAGCAGCACTGAAAGAAACTATTGAAATTAACTCCCTGGCTGGGGTTCACTACCCATGAATGCAGTTACCTATAGATCCTCACGTGCTGCAGGAATGAAATGCAAGGAAAAAGACTGCTAACACAAAAGCCAAACTCCCTTCCCATCTTAGAGGATGATGCCTTCTGGTGGAGCAGTGTAGACACGGAGGATCTTGCATGCAGTGCCATTGCCAGATTGTTATAGCCTGTGGACAAGGAGGTCTTTGTTTCCCAGGCCTGTCACTGAGCCCATAGCCTACATTTATGGGGCTTCTGCTGTTCCTGTAGCTACGATGGTGGGCACCCTTGATATAGACACAGCTCGGCCAGAAGAAGGAGCCTATCCTAAACCTACCTGACGCTACTGTGACACAAGAACCGATAGATATAGACAAGATCTCGGCTGACTTGAGAGTTCGAGAAGGACTAGCATTAGTTGGAGGCTCAGCGTATACCTAGCCTGCAACAAGTCGCACGCTGGTTTTGTTTTGGAATGGTTGGACTTGCCACGGCATCTCATGAAATGCTGAACTCACGTGTGATATGAGCAGCAGAGAAATGTTTTCAAGTGAACGCGGCTTCTGATGAATGGTTTTGAAGAACGTGTTGGTTTGGCCTTGCAAGGTCCCTGCGCTGGAAGTGTTTATCAGCGTGGAGCTGTCATGCTTTTCAAGTGCTAGAAAAGGTGTTTTTTTTTTTTTCCAGCCCAGAATCTCTGTCTGTATAGAATAATGTTTGGCGTTTGGAGAATTGTTGTTTCTAACCAAGATAATTTTTCCCTAGTTTTATCTCATGTGACAAAACAAGTGGACCTTGAATTGCATTTTAATGTCAGATTTCAATTATATGGCTATAACAAAAGGTTACTTGGAGGTATTTTGTTATCCTTTTGTTGACATGTCCTTGTCTAATGTTTGTTGCTTGAAATCTCCATTTTCTCTACTTCTGTTTGTTTTCTGAAAGGGCTAAATTAGAGAGAGTGCTTGTGTGGACGGAGGAAACAAAAGGGCAAGCTGCATGCAGCCATAAAGAGATACTGAAAACCTATGGAATAACAAGCCTGTGCTGAACAGGGGCGACTAGCATCTTATTAAACCTTTTGAAGTTGTCACATCCAGGCTAGAGACTGTTCTGACGCTTCCTCTTGGCTCCACAATTTTTTAAGCTTGATGCAGAAATTGCTGGGGAAATTCTGCCATCTGTTTATTATGCAGGAGGTCAGACAAGATGATTTCAGTGGTTCCTTTTGGCTTAAAAAATGTACAAAACTGTGATTCATTTTCTGAGCCTGCTCTCAGAGCTTCGAGAAGGATTTGTCTTGGGAGAGTGAGACCAGCAGAACCGATCCAGTCTTCTGTTGTCCTTTCATGATGCCCAGGAGTGAAAATCGGACCTGGTGTGCAAATGTCAATATGGGTGGCAAAAGCAACTCCACCTTGACTTTTATTTTTTTTAGGGGTCTCCCACAACCACAGGAATTGAGCTGCCTCATGCCAATCCTGATTCTAAAGAAATCTAAGGGCCAACTCATCACCACGGGTTAACTGATGACTGCCTGCCTTGCTGCCATAGGGAATTGAATACCATGTGATATCACAGTGAAGCACATCTATCTCTGCCCTTGTTACTGCCCATAAGCTTCATCCAGAGACTGCCAAACCCATAGCCACAGGAAACTAGAAAGGACAGTGGGAAAGCTACTTGCCTATATACATTTAAAAAAAACCAACTTCCTGAACAAAACAAACTCCAGTTTTTCTGTAGCAATGGAAAATTCTTGAGAATCTGAATAGTGAGAATGAGAGAAAATCATGTAACAGTGGCTCCTTTCTCTCAGATGTGCAGCCTGAAGTGATTGTGAATGTCACAAGTGCACAGAAATGAGTACTAACTAGTTACAGCTCATTTTCCCCTGTTTATGTAGCTAATGACTCCAGTCTAACCCCTACCCCATCCTTTGTTCTACCAGTTCAGCCAATAACTTCGAGCAGTGTAACTCACTTGGGGCATAACTTTACTGCAGATCTATCTGAGGAGTCATTCCTAATAACTTCCTCTCCATCTATAAAGAGCTAAAACCAGTGTTTGGTCGTTCTTTAAACCCGAGCCTATTGGCTTGTCTGGATGATAGGATCCTTTGTAGTGAGGATGTAAGCTAAACCACTCCAGTACAGTGTATTGTGAGGACAAGTTACTATTACAGAATGAATGGAATCATATGGTTGAATGGTCACAGTTGCAACCACATGTGTTTTAATCCAGCCAAGTGCAAAGTAATTCATTTGGGAACCAAGGATGTAGATTATATATGTAGGTTGGGAGAGACTGTCTTGGAAATCAGTGACATGGAAGAAGACTGTAGATAGCCATCTTATGGTGCAGTTCCAGGGGGAAAAGATCATTGCAATTCTGGGGTGTGTTATGTGGGGGAAAAACAAGCAAAAGTAAGGACATAGCCTTACTTCTGAATGCACCATAGGTAAGGCCACTACAAGAGTACTCTGTCCAGTTCTGATACCTTCTCCAATACTGTGGAAACACTACAAGGAGCTCAGAGGACAGCTGCAAAATTAACCCATGGCCTGGAGAGCAAAGTTAAACAGCTCAACTGTTGAGTTTATCACAAAGAAGGCTGAGAGGTGAGTTGATCTCTGGGCATAGGTGGTTGCCCAGGTAATGGGAGGCTTTTCAGTCTTGCAGAAAGGGCATGAGATCTAGCGGCTGGAAATTGGTGTTATACGTTTAATTTGACCTTTAAATAAGATGCAGTTTCCTGGAAGCAAAAGAATTAAATATTGGAACAGCTTAGCAGGGAAGGTGATGGCCTTACTATAGTTTGGAGTCTTTGACATGAGATATTAAGTAGCTTTCTTTAAAATGTGGGTAATCTAGTTTCTGGGAGAAATTCTATCGCGCGCACATGCAGGGAATCGGTCTTAATGGTCATTTGGGATCTGTATCCTCCCAGTTCTTTCCTTTCTTTTATAGGCTGTGGGGAGAGCAGAGTTGTGTACACTACTTTCAGTGTATCCCTAATACATGCTGTTCTGCATTAGGACAATGGCTATTATCAAACACCATACTGCAGAAGCTGGGAAAGGGGACTTTGCCTTCTGCTGAAGTATCTGAGATTGGCCACAACTGAGGAGGGAAAGGTGGACCAGAGCTGCTAAATTATGTAAAGGATCCTTTTCTCTTGGATGTCTGACTACTTCTAGTGCATCTTGCTCACATGATGAGGGGTAAAACTAATTGCTGGGAATTAATTTTTCACAAATCAGATTGGCAGAGACTGTGGCAATTTTTATGCCTTCTTTACAGACCTAGGCAGTTTTTTTGCAAAGTGTCTTGATGTTGTGGAAAGTCTGTAGGTTAAAACTGGTTCCAAATGGTACTTTCACATGCTGCCACATTATTTCTCTGCAGCAAAATGACATTCAGAAGAGCGAGATTCTGTCCTGCATTTGAAAATCTTTGAAAAATGGTTTCCTTCCATTGATCCATATGAAGAAGGGGAAAGTGGAGCACCAACAGGAAATGCCTTTCAAAGTCCTTTTTGATCAATGCATTTGGTTGGATAATGAGTTTTTATCCTTAACACCCCACTGCATGTTATTCCTTTCCTTCACAAGCAAACCCCCCCCCCCCCAACCATGTCTCCATGAGGAACACTTTGTAAACCTTTCTTAACATTAGTATCACTAGTTTGGCTTTACTGGCATGAGAAATGTGGGAGCTTGAGCCCATAATGGGTCCCTGCAATGCACAAAGGAGCAGCAGCTGTATTCTCTGCTATTGGTACCTTAAAGGGAACTGAAGAGGTGCTAGCAACTTTGGCAATATCTTGCTGAATGACCTAGTGTAGACACAGCTTAAGTGACTCGATACTAGTGGCAGTGAAACCCAGAAAGAAATTTCATGCTAGTTCATGACCTTATCTATGCCTCCTTTATCTTAAGCATCCCATAGAATTGGGAGGAGCGGTGGGGAGAATAGGATCATAGGAAAGTAAGGCCAGAAGGGACTTCACAAAGTCATCTAATCCAACCCCCTGCTCAATGCAGGATCATTCCTGACTAACCATCCTTTCCAAGTGTCTATCCAACTTGCTCTTGAAAATACCAAAGATGGAGATTCCAGTTTCCTAGGTAGCCTGTTCCAATGATTTTGACCACCCTCATGGTCAGAAAGTTCCTCCTTATCTCCAACCTAAATATCCTCTATTGCATCTGGAGTCCCTTGCTCCTAGTCCTGTTCTGTACTGCCACAAAGAAAAGCCTATCTCTGTTCTCTCTATAGTTACCCTTCAGGTACTTAAGACTGTTATCAGCTTCTCTCGCGGTCTTGTCTTCTCCAGACTAAATAACCCTAGCATTTTCAGCTTTTCCTCATGACTCTTGCTTCCCGGGCCTCTAATAATTGTTGCTCTGAACTGAACTCTTACTAATGTGTTCACACCCTTCTTGAAGGGTGAGTCCAGAACTGTACACAGGTGAGGGCCTCACTGGTGTTGAATAGAGAAGAATCACTTCCCTTGATTTTTCAAGTGGCACTCCTGTTAATACATCGTTGAGTCTAGGTAAAAGAAACTAAGGGCCAAATTCTCAGCTGATATAAATTGGCTCTGTTGACCGTAAGGAGCTACACCAATTTACAACAGCTGAGGATTTCTTTCCACAGGACTATCAGTGGGACTGTATGTGCCATGTAATGCTGTATCCAGATAACAGATACCTCCTTCCTTTTGCGGGCAGGTAGATGTATACAAGCCAAATTCTGCAGATGTAGTTTCCACCGTATCCTGATTTTTTTTAAACCAAAGTGTCAAACTTTCCCCCCAGAATATGCATTCAAACAGTCGCCCAATGATCTAAATCTGTAAGAGCTGCATTTGGCCATAGCACTGAGCCAAACATGTAGCATGAATACTTGACATGCCTGGCATTTACTGGCACGCACAGGCCATATTGTAATTCTCTTTGTGGGGCAGATTGCTCTGATGCATTGCCGCAAAATTACAACAGTATAACAAAATTATGAACCAACTGTAGCGATTGTTTTTCCACATCACCCTCAGACCATGATTTTATGCTTTTCTTTTTTAATTTGTAGGCATAGTCAAGGTACAATTCACTTCGCGTTATTTGTCACTAGCTGATGGATGACACTTTTTTCACTTAAAGGAAAACAATGTGATTATAAACTTGAACAAATGTGCATTTTTCTCAAGCCTTCCATAAAATGTGTATTATGAGTTACTCCAGCATCTTTAAGAGAACATTGTTTCTTTGGGAAGTTGGGGGAGGGATATCATTTACCCTTAATTTCATCATCCTTTTGACTGGAAAAAATGTAATTTGCCCAAATGATTAAAAAAAAAAATCGTGTCTCTTTGTGTAATTTCTCACATTACTTGAATCTTTCTGATGAATCAATACAAAATGGAGGGGGAAAAAGCAGAAAAAAATGTCAAAACTTGTTTGGATTAGGACAAAGAATTTTTTTGTTTTGAATCGAACTGACTTCAGATGAAAGAAGTTTTTCACTGCAAGTCATTAGGTAGAAAAATCAGAAGAAAATGTTGAACGTCTAGTTTTTAGCCAGCCCTAAAATGATACTGTAACCTTGCTTACATGAAACGTAAACCTTGCTGACATGGCATAAGTGCCATTACTTAAACTTTTGAAAACTCGGCTAGAATACCGGCAAATGTGCCACAAAAAGCAGGTCTGTGCTGGGAAGGGATATAGATTTAGGGGATGCTGGAGGGCTGTGTCTTGTCTCTGATTTCTGCTGTTCTCTGCAGATTATATTGGTGGCATTTGACAAATCCCAACGCACTTAGGGTCTGCTGTACCATTGTCTTCTCCACTTCTGCATAGCAGCTCCGATCTCTCTTTCTCCGCCTCGCTCTCTAAATGTTTTTTGAACAGCCATATCCTCTGCTTCATATACATAAAAGTTTTTTAAAATGACATAAATAACCTGCAAGAGAACAGCACTGTATTTACTTGGACTCAATATACTACTGTTGAAGTTGATGGATTTTTTTTCTAATTTTAAGTCCAGCTTCTCAGCAGGCATAAGTATATGGACAAACATACTGTGCAAGTTAGCGAGTTAAAAGAGTTGGGGAATTAACCTACATCAGCTTCTCTGCGGTCACTGAATGTGTGCCCATGCTTAGCCTGCGTCAAGTGGTAACTATCTCATGGTAACTTAGTCCTGAATGAAGGAGGATAATTTGCTGCAGTTTAGCTTTCACTTACTTTAGGATAAGAGCAGGCACATATAATTTA
The DNA here is from genome assembly GCF_000455745.1 of Alligator sinensis. Lineage (NCBI taxonomy): Eukaryota > Metazoa > Chordata > Crocodylia > Alligatoridae > Alligator > Alligator sinensis. Next base: position 1,762,289 of record NW_005842115.1, on the reverse strand, counting down.
CTATGGAGCAGGTAAGGTGCAGTAAGTCCCCTTAGCTCACTGTGACTTGTTTGCCCGTGACCAGCTAGACTGTACTGCTGATTGCCTGGCAGTTCCCAATTTAAGATCTGGTTTTCAGCTACTTATAACTTAAAACATTTCAGCTGAAGTTTTCCCCTTCAAAGGCAACCCCGGTTCTGGAACTGAGCACTTGATTCTGCAACCTTAAAAACAGCCTTTTCAGGTCGTGTTTGAGAGTATATTTTATGGGGATTTAATCAGCACCCTCGATAGCCTTGGAACATGACATTACAAGACAAACCATTCCTGCCCCGAGGGTCTTAAAATCTAAAATCAGTAACAGTTCCCCACCTCCACACCCACCACCCAGCATTTGGTGTGTGCAAATGTGTACGTAATATCCTATTTAAGCCCTGGCACTTTCTCTGCTACAGCTGAACTTGCTCCATAGTAGCTGCTTTGGCAACTTTTCCTTGTCCCTGTCAGCAGGGAGCATTGTGGTGGCTTTGGCACACCTCGTTTCAATCTTAGAGCTGGCAAGCACCGCTCACGGTTCATTGTACAGTACACCTCCCTTTTCTTTTTGTCAGGAGGCTGGAATGATTCACTCCTTGTTTCAGCCTCAGAAATCCTCCCTGGGGATGTCGTTAGCCGGGGACTAGAATGGTTAAAAGATGGGATTGTTTCTTTTCTCCTGAAAAAAAGTTCCTGTCCTCTTTGTCCTCAGTATTTGTGGGCCAGTTCTCTCTCACCGGTCAGTCTGAGGTCCCAGTCGCTGCCGTGTCTGAACACCTCCCAGTCTCCAGTGTGTAGCACCTGTGAAGCAGGCAGGTTCTCGGCGTTAGAGATCTGGAGCTCAGCCTAAAGAAATGGGAGGACCAGATCTACTCAAGGACATTCCTCAAAGTGGGGCTTAACCCTGAACTCCAAGTGTACGATGCCCACAAGGCTCCCAACTAGCCCGACGGGCGTCTGTCTTGTACCGGGGATGCACCAACTAGGTATCACTGCATCCAGGTCCCCTTGGAGGCCCTGCCTGAAGAAGTGTACGTTAAGCATGTCAGTATGGGTTAGGCAGCATTGAGTTGAGCACAAAACACGGCAGCCATGGCCATTCAAATACATGACTTGCTCCCTTTTGCTCAGGCTCTCTTTTGCTTGCTCTGCCTTGCCTTCATTTCTGTGCAGCTCCATGCTTCAACAGGTGGGGTGAAGGGTGCTTCCCTCCACCCCCGTCCTGCCTATAACTCGTTTGGTTTGGATACTCTTGTGGGCAATGTGGGTTTGCAAGGGCATTTAGCCTGGGACTCCCACATCCTGAGCAGGTGCTCTACCTGCTCTGCTCCTCTACGGTGGGTGGTGTTGGTAGCAGCCTCACCTCTCCTCTTCCTCCCACTATGTTTAAGAAGGAAAGCGAGTTGCATGTGTGTACCCAAAGAGACCAATTAGATGCCCAGGTCCAGTACGTGGTTTGGGGCTATAGATCCATCTCGCCCGTCTTCCCTCATTCAAGGAGAAAGGCAAGATTTCAGACACCACCCTGTCCTCTGTATTTCTGTCGGCTAGTTTTGGTGCTTCCCCGCCCAGTGTGCAGGCTGTTGTGTCGCCCGTTCCTAGGTGATGGATTCTCCCTTTGCATTGCATAGGACACTGGGGCATTGAGCTGGGGCTGTGAATTGCACTCCAGAAGCCAGGCACCTGAAAGCTGTGTGTGCTGGGTGCTCTTCAGCGTCCCCGTGCCTAAGTCACCTCTGGTCTGACCTCAGGGGACTTGACCAAGTTCATGCAGGAAGTCTGTGGCCAAATATCTCAACTTCCAGGCCAACATCTTACTACTTAAAACAATTCTCCCTTTCCTACCCTAGCAGAAATCCCACTGACGTGAGGGGTGTCAGGGTACGGGAGAAGAGAACCGTGCCTCTGTGGAGATACCCAACGCTCCCAGAGACCTGCTTCTGCACGCTGGGCTGTGAAATGCCATGTGGTGTTCAAGACGAGAGCTAAAATGCATGCAGAGTATTTCAGCCACGATGCAGCAGAGCAAGGAACAGTAGGAGGAGATTGTCAGAAAATTTGGATGAAGTTCAAGGGAGGTCATGCGAGGTCGCAAACCCCCTTTGTGCCGCTCCGCTGCTGGCTCTTATCTGTGCGAGTCCGTCAGGTGTAACAACCATGTGTGGGGGTTTTTTCAGTTTTGTTTTGTTTTTTAATGTACCACTAGTTGCTTCTCTTCAAAGCAGGAACAAGCTGCCCTGGAACAGGCTGACCTTTGGCATAATTATTTTTTCTTTCCTAAGTCAGGGTGTTTTACTGAAGAGAGCAGAGGCAGCCTTTGCTGTTCATCAGCTTTCTTTGACACAGTAACAAGGCTGCTGTTTTCTCCCGGTGCTCGGTGAGAAATTGCTGTTGCTGTGAAAGCAAGCTCCCACACACGGAGCCTCTTCGGCCCCCTCTACCCATTACAGGTATCATGCAATTACCTGGTTAACTGCGCGGTTACCTTGAGACCAGCTACACGTGCAAAGTAGCTATCACATGATAAAAACTTGAATCAGCTATAAAGCTAGACCTCAAAAATGTGTACTTACTTTATAGCTGGTTGCTGCTGTCTGGCTTTAAGTTGCATGTGTAGCAGGGTCTCTTGCAGCTGGGAGCCCCATCAGCTGACAGGGCTCCCAGCCACGTGGGCATCCCTTACCCAGCCATGACTGAGAGTCCCACAATTGCTTGACTCTCAACCCCAGCAGCTGTGGACTCTGGGTCTGGATAGCACCCCTCAGCTAGGCCCTGCAGGATGCCTCCCGGTGATCTCTGCACCCCACAGGTTTCCCATATCCCAAAGGTGGGGGGATCACTCTAAGGCCATCCTCTGCTCCCAGGGGTTTCACACACCCCAGGCAAGGCAGATTGCTGCAGGGGTGATCCTCCCACCCCAGGTGTTTGATGCATCCCTGGGAAAGGGAGATAGCTGCAGCAATACCCCCACCCCAGGGGTGGATGGGGTGCCTGCACAGCTAGGAGTCCCTGAACTGGGGCACATGGGGCTCTCAGCCATGGGAGCCTGCTCCTTGCTAGTGCAGGGGGAGCTCAGGACTGGGCTCCCCCCACACCGGCAATAAGGTGCGTTGGGATCTGGCACACAGTCCCACAATCTTACCTCCTGCCATGTGTAATTACATAAGACCATCACTGCAGGTATCTGGTCTGATTGGCCATTGCCTTGTTCTAAAAAGGCAGAGGTAATTAGCTATGTTAGTCTGACATCAGGCAGAAAGCAGGGCAGAGTGGCACCTTAGAGACTAACTCCTTCAGAGAAATAGGCTCCTTCAGCTTTCATAGGCGACAGCCTGCTTGGTCAAGTGCTATGAAAAAATGTTGCCAGGTGGACAGGAAACAGGAGTGAGGACAGGGCTCCTGACTTTTCCATGCATCATTCAGTGACTTCGGGTATGTGGCTTAGGGTAACATTTTCAGAAGGGCCTTCATATGAAACTTTTGGACTTCCAAGTCTTTCCAAGTGCTGTGGGATATTTTGCCTATGCCAGTCTTTGCCAGAATTAAGTTTGATTCAATTAATGTTCTTAGAACATATTTACATCAGTGGACACAAAGCAATGAATAAAACTTAATATGGCATTTATGTATCAAGAGTATTAACAGTTTGCAATTAGTCTACATTGGAAAATGTCTGCCTGTCCTGCAGGTGACAGAACTGCTATTAAATCAAGCAAGCAAAAAAAAACTTGAGAAGGCTTATTTGATTTCTGTTCTGTCAACATCTGAATAAAATGTCTTGATGTTTGTAGGCCAGGGCACCTATTTAAACATCCTTTGCAATTGAAAATGATTATATGCACTAGTGAGTAATGTCTATAGTGCTCTTTGATCCAGAACTGAACCTGTTGGAATCTGTCTTGCTGTACAAATGCATCACAATTGCCTAATAGCGAAAGTGAACAATGTGTAAAGTTGAATGAACCAAAAACAACCAAAACCCAGGATGGAGGGTGGAGAGGTCTGACTACAAGATAATTTTTCATCTCAGTCTCCAGGTTTAATTCTTTGAACCATCCTCTTATTCTGGGAAGTCAAAACTGTTTGTAGTCAACCTTATTAATTTTAAAGAAAACATATGCAGGATGATTACCAGGAGATTAAACAGCCAAATGTGGATAGTAAAAATGGCTGCAATAATATTTGCAAAGCAAACAATTGCTGAAAAATTATAAAAACCTTGTAAATGTACAGGTGGGCCAGCATGTCTGTGACTGGCAGCCTTATCTCTGGCTTTGGGAGTGACCTCTACAAGGGGCCTCATCTTAAAAGCCTCTCTTAAAGATATAACTATCTTAAAGACTCTCTTAAAGCTAAACTCTCTCTCATTTCAGTCTGAAATATTCCTATATTACACAATCTGACATCCCCTCGCTTTTATTGCTGGAAATCGTTTCAATGATCTCATCCACTGAGATTGCAGGAAGTGCTCTCTGCTTTAAAGGAAAAAATCCCACAGCATGTGCAGTTGTATGCCAAAATACGTTGTATTGATCTGGGAGCATTTTGACACCTGGAGTCCAACAGATGAGCTGTGGCAAGTTGAGTGAGTGTGTGTGTGACCCGGCGCTCCCAAATTAAACTTACTGTTGCTCTGGGGTTGCAGTGGCTTGTAAAAACCCTGTACCGTTCTGCAATACTTGTGTAGCAGGCCCTTTACTCACAGTTACCTGTTAGTTGTTCTCCATGTAATGCATGAAGAAATAAGCAAATTCAATGGCTCATTTTATGTTGCACTGCTAGTCTCACCACTTTATAAGGAGAGATCTCAAAAAGAAGAGAACGTTTTCATCAGGAAAAGTTTCTTTGCTTTAACAGTGCTCCTGGTCCAAGTGGGAGTGCTCCAGCCAAGACATCCAATAGTGCAGGAATTAAGGTTCTTACTTGGAAAATGGGAGTCCCAACTCCCTGGTCTTCCTGCTTTAAGGACTCAAGCCTTAGCTTTCTACATCCTAGTAGAGTGTCCTGAGACCCTGGCTACTGAATGTTTCAGGGGGAGATTTGCAAAGGAGCTTAGATGCCAGAAATGGGACCAAGGCAAAATCTAAATGCCCACATCCAAGAGGGTGATATATACACATCTTACCTAATCTGCTTGGAGGCCCAAGACTTGCCTTGATCAATTGGGCAACCTTTTTGGCAGATGTGCCACATTCGTCCAGCCCCTCCCTGAGTGCCACGCCAGTCCACTGTCCAATCTGTTGCTCTGCCTTCTGCTTCCAGCCTTGTGCTCTCTACCCCTTCTGCTCCTCTGCTTTCTGCTCCCTGCCCTATCTACCACTGTGCTGCCTGTCGTCCCCTCCCTCCCCGGTCTGCATCATGCCACACGTAGAGGCTGCTCATGTTACACGTGGCATTTGTGCCGCAGGTTGGGCCCCCATGGCCTAGATGCTTAGCTTCCTGCGGAAAACCAATTTACGTGCCTAAAAGTCAGCTACAGTGTATGCCCGGAGAGGCTGCCATCTTGGCTGATCTGAGCTTTTTGGCTTTTATATTCTACCTGAGGCCATCAGAATTCACACACGAGGCATTTGTGCATAAGTGTCATGTATTCCTATCACCACGTGACAGCATGGAGGCCAGCAGCCATAGCCACCCACACTGAAGTCACTGCCCCATCTGCAAGTTTACTTCTACACAACGGCCTAGGAGTTAGTGCGCTGAAGTCATGCTACACTTAAATCATACTAAGGCACTTAATAATATGTGTGTCCCCTCGTTAACGCATGCTAAGTGCCGTTTGCACATCTCAGTTATGCCACTTTAGACAAGGGTTAACTCTGAGCTATGCTATCCTAGCCCATGTTAGGATAACATCAGTCTGCTCCACAGAGATGAAATGAGCTATTAGTAGTCCTCCAACATCCCAGGATGCCCTGCTCCAACCCCCACCCCAGAGCAGGGATAGAGCCCAAGTGTCCTGGCTCCTAACCACTCCAATGCTTGCCAACCCTATGGTGGCAAGTCAGAGCTGTGCAGGCAAGAAATGGTACTAACCCTTACCACGCAACGACTCGTATCACCATCTAACTTTAACACTGCTTAACATTCTGCAAACTTAGTATGGTCTAAGCGTAATGTGTAACTTCACCCTTCAGAGCAGGGGTGGGCAAAATCCAGGCCAAATGTGTCCTGCCAGGCCATTCTATCTGGCCTGCGGGGCCCCTAAATTTTTTTTAAAAAGTAATATTTATCTGCCCCTGGCTGCCTGTCATTCGGCCCTCTATGGCTTGCCAAAACTCAGTAAGTGGCCCTCCGCCCGAAATAATTGCCCGCCCCTGCTTCAGAGAGAGAGGGAGACTTGGTTCTAGGCCCTTCTCAGCCCAAGTGGACATAAACCCACATCTACTATTTCCCAGGAAAGTTACTGAACCGCAGTCCTATGGGCTAGACTCGTATTGGAGGTTGGCTATTGTGCAGGAAAGAATTCAAGCCATGGGGCCAGTGAGAGAGCAAGCGAGAGGAGGCCTGGCTCTGTAGCCTGATGGGAACGATTCCCTGGAGAGAAGGCATCTGAAGTTGTGGTTTCTGCTCCTGGGTTGCTTATGGAATCTGCATCAAATACGCTCTGAATAGATTTGCTCGGCTACCTCTAGGTCTCCCACATTGCTAGGGAGTGAGACGACCACTGAGCTATAGACTTGATCTCTTGCGCGCTCCATTTTTTTCTGTAAAAAAACTTCAAAAAGCTCCATTTCCTGTAGAGATGGGAAAAACATTTCAAATTTTGAAAATTTTCACTGCATGGGGAAGGGGTTTCCTGTCTTGCTCTATAGAGAATGGAAGTGGACTTAAATGCTGGGTGAATATGTTGGTGCTGCAACAAAACTGGAAAAGGGTGTCCATTGTATTGCTGTTTTTAACATACTTTACTATCACTTGACTTGCTTTAGCCTTTGGATGGGGTTTTCCTAAGAGTCACTGTTTCTTTAGCAAAGAGATGGTACCGCTCGGCCTTCTCAGGCCAGAGAATCGCCTCTTCTTCTATTCATCATTACATGGCATCCATTTTGCACAGCTGCAGCTAGGAACCTGTCTCCAAGTGACAAAGCTTTCCCAGGATGGGCAGTTAAACAACCAAACCTAATCTGTTTTTTAATGTTTGTAGTCTTTATGGAGACAACATTAGTGGCCCATGCCAAGGCAATGTCTTTCTGTAAGCAGCCTGAAACAATAGCTCTGAGAGATGGGACCTACTTGTCTTCTGCTAAATTCAGAGTTAGCTCTAAACTATAACACGGGCAATTAAATTTCCAATATCAGTAACTCTTTGCTGATTTTTTTTCAGCAAAATTGTGCAGCTACTGTATTTGCCCTACCTTTTCAAACTGCCTTCAACATCCACCAGGTGTTTAAAATGCATACAGTTCCCTGATCAGCTACTGAAATTTCCAACTTTCTCCGCCCAGCAACTCCTATGGTACCATTGTTCATTGTCAGCACTGACAGCTGTGACAGATTAAAGACTGGAAATGGGTGAGTGGGATGAAATAAATAGAAATTAATATCCCAATAAATAACACGGGGACTGCTGCTCTGGTTGCATTTCGTCACCTCATGCGTTCGGTTTGCTTAAGATAAATGAAGCTGCTGTGAAAATTTCAGTCTCTCTTTTAAGGCAATTTAGCAGCTGGAAAGAAGGAATTGTATGGTCAGATCGCTCTCCATGGACCACAGATTGGGAACTACTGCTTTAATGACTGCAATCTTTCAAATGTATTTGGGGCATGCCTTATGTGATGTAAGAGTTTCCAAATGGGTATGCTAGTAGTTCAGCCCCGGTGAGAGCCGCAGTGCTCCACTGCCCTCCCACCACCCCCACGAGCACCTGCTCCGATTTCGGGCCTGGCTGATTCAGCTCCTGACCCCTTGCCACCCAGCTTGCTTTTGCTTCTGCTTCCTGGATATCTCCTGGTGCCCCTGCTCACCTTTCGACTCGTGTTTCCTCCAGCCTCCACGTGCAGGACAGGAAAGCTTTAATGCAGTTGATAAATACACCCTTTTTTATTGCGTTAATCTCCGTATGGTTCCTAACCGGGGAAAAGCTCATTGTTGTGAAGTGGGATGGTGAGCCTGAAAGTATTCCTGCCAAAAAAACTCACAGTGCAATCTCTCTGCAAAGTGCAGCCTTTATTACTCGATTAACCCTTAGGTCACTTGTCAGTACAGAGGGCTTTTAACCTACCAGGGACAGCTTGTTTCTGGGGCTTGAGACGGTTGATAGGTGGCTGTGGGAGGGACAAGTGTGGTCAATGGGGGATAGGATGGATAAATGTTTCTGGATGAAACGAGTCCTACCTCACCCAGCAAGCACCTCACCTTTTCCCAGGTACTGTGGGAATCTCGTCTCTACTTCTTAGGAAGCTGGGTCCTTCAGTCCACCAATGTCTGTGTAAGGGCACTCTTGATTCCTAGTGGGTCAACAATAGCTAATGAGTCTTAACCCATCTGCTACGAGGTAAAAGGTGGGAAATGAGTCTGAGGCCCATCACTCTCTCGGGGCACAGTCCTTTTTCTGGGCAAGGCCTTTGAGAGAAAATGGAGGGGCTAGTACATCCATGATCATGTTTTTGGAGCCCTCAAGAGCCTGGGGCCCTGGTACAACTACTCATTTCCCCTCCTCTCAAGCCCTTCCTCTGGCAGGGATGGGCCTACGGGGTGTCTAGGGGCTCCCAACCTCTCTAGACACAGGACACCTCTCATTAGACCCTTCCATAACTTTTGTTAATTGAGCAGTACCCTGTTTAAAAAGCTAACATTACAGTGCCTACCTCCTTGCAGAGGGGCTGGACAGTGGGGGCAGGAGAACAGCCCGGCAGGTAAGAGCCTGAGCTTGTACTTACCTGCTTATCTCCTCACACTTTGTCTGCATCTTCAAGAGATTTCATGGCACCCCAGGGTGCCCAGGCACCCTGGTTCAGAATCGCTGATTTACACCACTGCAGTGACATATCCCAGCCAAGAAGGGCCCAAGCATGTCCCACCTTCCGGCGCCCACAAGCACACTCCAGACTTGGAAGGCGGCTGGTGAGGATGCTCTGAAGGCTTTGGTCTTAGTACGTCTGAGAGCAGCTGCTGAGGATGAGCCCAGAGGAACCTCGTCGCTGTGCTCCCGGGTTGGAGCATGCCTGCAGGCATGAGTAAGCAGACCACGAGGGAACGGTGGGCCAGGACAGGATTGGTCCTATTCAGGTCAAGACAGTGCAGAATGGCTAGAGAGGATGCAGAGGAGCAGGGCTTGGAGAGCAGATTTGATCAGATCTCCTCTTCTCTTGTTCCTCCTCAGATTCCCTTTTACTCCGCTAGCTTTAGCCCACAGTCACCCACAGCAAGAGGAAGCCATGAAGTCAATGGGGTTTTCAGCCAGCATCTGAAGGTTGCGGGAACAGCCTGCATTCAAAGTGTTTGTAGCACATATTTGGCTGATACAAAGTTTTAACAGTTTGCCTAATGGGAGTCCAGATGGGATTTGTGTGAGACACTCTCCTATTGCTGAGTAAGGAGCCACTCTGTAACTTAGGAGAGAGAAATACTGCTCTTGTTTCCAAGGCCTGCTTTGTATTGTTGAAGCAGCAATGCCCTTTCATGGAGCGCACAGCTTCCACATTCACCGGAGGCAATAATCAGCTCGTTGAAGAACCGCTGGTTAAAGTTAAACCCGAACAAGACAAAGGTTATATTGGTGGGCGGAGGAAAGTATTTGCTGTGTTGGTGTGGTCTCTTGGTGGAAGGTACACACCTATGTTTGCTCAAGTGAGTCGGTAGCTTTGGAGTTGGAATTGGCACAAGGCTCCCGCATTGCAGCATCAGTGAGTAACACCTTGTATCATCTGTGGTTAGCTGGGGGGGGGGAGGCTGTTCCTTCCTGGAGGACAATGATATGACATAAGCTATTTGCACCTTTGCCATCTTTCTGCTGGCCCACGACAATGCGAGCGTGGTGTCGACAGTACGTACCGAAGCATGTTCCCTGCACAGCCCAGGAACACAGCTCATTATACCTGTCCGCCACTTGCCACTCTTCTCATAGACTGTCCAACTAAAAGCTCTTGGTCCCTTTCTTCAAGGTACTTCAGGTTCAGGGTCCAGTGAGTATCTAGAAGGCCACCTAATGCTCTGGGATGAGGACCGTGTTCAGCAAGTTTGCTTCTGAGGTATAAAGAAACTGCAAGAAAAGGAAAGGTCATCTGTGCAGGAGATAGTAATTAGTCTAAGCCTCTGGGTTGCATTTTCCCAGGAAGTAGGGGTGATCCCCAAACTGATTGCTTCTCCTCCAAGTGCAACGTACTTTTCTGTCCTGGCCTTCTTTAAGCTAAATATACACCAGTAGGAAAATAGCAGAATAAAGACTCTTGCACAAACAAAATACCTCTTTTCCCCTGGGGACAGGATGAGAGAACAAAGAACCTGTGACTCACATTAATCATACTGCCTAATGTACTGCTGGACAAAGGCTATAGAAAAAACCTCCATAGAACAAATTGGCCTTGTGTTAGATGCACGGGTACAGGGCAAAACTAGGAAACTGGGCAAGAATGTGAGGGTCTCTTGTGACAAGCAAGCCTATTGCAAAGGTAGAGAAGGCTTTGCCAAATGGGACATCCTTATTTGCGGGGCAGGATGAAGCAAGTTCTGCTGTGTGGAGATAATAAAATAATAAAAGAAAAAAATTACCCGAAATAAATGGTCCTCAGAGATCACCACCAGTTTTGTACCAGTGCCCTGGTAGTCACTGGTTTTCATTAGCAGGAAGTACTCTTTGGCAGAAGATGCACATGGAAAGGAGGATTGTGTCTGGAAACCAGACCATACCATGAAGGTTGTTGCTTAGGCTTCAATGGCAAGGACTAAAGCTCTCAATTCAAGTAATGCCTAGTATCAGGAGATTGTCTTAGTGCTGTTCAGTTCCTGCT